>NW_024607998.1:0-2500 GCF_018296145.1 Oncorhynchus tshawytscha
TTTGGACTTTCACACAATACATACTTTTGTCAAGGTGGATACCACATCTTAAGGTCCATATCGACATGTATTACTTTAGACATCACTGTCAAAATCTGAAGATCGGTAGCAATATTTTTGAAAAAGCTACGTGTAAAACAGATCTTTCCCCCCGGTGCTCGTCTGAACAACAACCCATTGTGACAAAACAACGGAACGTGATTGTGACGTCATCGTGTGAAAACAGCAACCAGAAGTGACATTTTCTTTTCTCTTTCTGTTTATTATTAAAGTGTTCAGTAAATAATGACGAGCTTTTTTTTTTTACAACAGCCAAAACACACTATTTACTCTCACACGTTTTACACCGCGTAGTCATACTCCGGTGATATGGATAAATAAAATTATCTGTTTATTTGTAGTTAAAAAAAAGGCACAAAAGGTCTTATTAACAGTCAGATAAACACATTATTATCATTGTCCTCTTCTTCGTTGCTTCCACGTGTACAGAGATGTTCTCACGCGCGCACACACACACACACACACACACACACACACACACACACACACACACACACACACACACACACAGTCTGAGTCACACTCCAGTCTGATCCAGGTCCAGTCTGCTGCAGTCCGGTATTACAGATAGAGTCCTGGAGACAAACACTCCGTCAGTAACACAACAGACACTCCTCTGTTTTCTACTCTTGTAGAGAAGGGGGACGGGACTCTTGTAGAGAAGGGGGACGGGGAATCTTGTAGAGAAGGGGGACGGGGACTCTTGTAGAGAAGGGGGACGGGGACTCTTGTAGAGAAGGGGGGACGGGGACTCTTGTAGAGAAGGGGGACGGGGACTCTTGTAGAGAAGGGGGACGGGGACTCTTGTAGAGAAGGGGGGGACGGGGACTCTTGTAGAGAAGGGGGACGGGGACTCTTGTAGAGAAGGGGGACGGGGACTCTTGTAGAGAAGGGGGGACGGGGACTCTTGTAGAGAAGGGGGGCGGGGACTCTTGTAGAGAAGGGGGCGGGGACTCTTGTAGAGAAGGGGGCGGGGACTCTTGTAGAGAAGGGGGCGGGGACTCTTGTAGAGAAGGGGGACGGGGACTCTTGTAGAGAAGGGGGGACGGGGACTCTTGTAGAGAAGGGGGGACGGGGACTCTTGTAGAGAAGGGGGACGGGGACTCTTGTAGAGAAGGGGGACGGGGACTCTTGTAGAGAAGGGGGACGGGGACTCTTGTAGAGAAGGGGGACGGGGACTCTTGTAGAGAAGGGGGGACGGGGACTCTTGTAGAGAAGGGGGACGGGGACTCTTGTAGAGAAGGGGGACGGGGACTCTTGTAGAGAAGGGGGACGGGGACTCTTGTAGAGAAGGGGGCGGGGACTCTTGTAGAGAAGGGGGCGGGGACTCTTGTAGAGAAGGGGGCGGGGACTCTTGTAGAGAAGGGGGGACGGGGACTCTTGTAGAGAAAGGGGGACGGGGACTCTTGTAGAGAAGGGGGGACGGGGACTCTTGTAGAGAAGGGGGACGGGGACTCTTGTAGAGAAGGGGGACGGGGACTCTTGTAGAGAAGGGGGGACGGGGACTCTTGTAGAGAAGGGGGGACGGGGACTCTTGTAGAGAAGGGGGACGGGGACTCTTGTAGAGAAGGGGGGACGGGGACTCTTGTAGAGAAGGGGGGACGGGGACTCTTGTAGAGAAGGGGGACGGGGACTCTTGTAGAGAAGGGGGACGGGGACTCTTGTAGAGAAGGGGGGACGGGGACTCTTGTAGAGAAGGGGGGGGACGGGGACTCTTGTAGAGAAGGGGGACGGGGACTCTTGTAGAGAAGGGGGGACGGGGACTCTTGTAGAGAAGGGGGACGGGGACTCTTGTAGAGAAGGGGGACGGGGACTCTTGTAGAGAAGGGGGACGGGGACTCTTGTAGAGAAGGGGGACGGGGACTCTTGTAGAGAAGGGGGACAGGGACTCTTGTAGAGAAGGGGGGACGGGGACTCTTGTAGAGAAGGGGGACGGGGACTCTTGTAGAGAAGGGGGACGGGGACTCTTGTAGAGAAGGGGGACGGGGACTCTTGTAGAGAAGAAGGGGGACGGGGACTCTTGTAGAGAAGGGGGGACGGGGACTCTTGTAGAGAAGGGGGACGGGGACTCTTGTAGAGAAGGGGGACGGGGACTCTTGTAGAGAAGGGGGACGGGGACTCTTGTAGAGAAGGGGGACGGGGACTCTTGTAGAGAAGGGGGGACGGGGACTCTTGTAGAGAAGGGGGGACGGGGACTCTTGTAGAGAAGGGGGACGGGGACTCTTGTAGAGAAGGGGGGACGGGGACTCTTGTAGAGAAGGGGGGGACGGGGACTCTTGTAGAGAAGGGGGACGGGGACTCTTGTAGAGAAGGGGGGACGGGGACTCTTGTAGAGAAGGGGGACGGGGACTCTTGTAGAGAAGGGGGACGGGGACTCTTGTAGAGAAGGGGGGACGGGGACTCTTGTAGAGAAGGGGGACGGGGACTCTTGTAGAGAAGG
>NW_024607998.1:5000-44160 GCF_018296145.1 Oncorhynchus tshawytscha
GAGAGCGGAGGACAGAGGAGAGAGCGGAGGACAGAGAGAGAGCGGAGGTCAGAGGAGAGAGAGGAGGACAGAGGAGAGAGAGGGGGAAAAAGAGGAGAGAGAGGAGGACAGAGGAGAGAGAGGAGGTCAGAGGAGAGAGAGGATGACAGAGGAGAGAGCGGAGGACAGAGGAGAGAGAGGAGGACAGAGGAGAGAGCGGAGGACAGAGGAGAGAGCGGAGGACAGAGGAGAGAGTGGAGGAAAGAGGAGAGAGAGGAGGACAGAGGAGAGAGCGGGGGAAAAGAGGAGAGAGCGGGGGGACAGAGGAGAGAGCGGGGGGACAGAGGAGAGAGAGGAGGACAGAGGAGAGAGAGGAGGACAGAGGAGAGAGCGGGGGAAAGAGGAGAGAGCGGGGGACAGAGGAGAGAGAGGAGGACAGAGGAGAGAGCGGGGAAAGAGGAGAGAGCGGGGACAGAGGAGAGAGAGGAGGACAGAGGAGAGAGAGGAGGACAGAGGAGAGAGCGGGGGAAAGAGGAGAGAGCGGGGACAGAGGAGAGAGCGGGGACAGAGGAGAGAGAGGAGGACAGAGGAGAGAGCGGGGGAAAGAGGAGAGAGCGGGGACAGAGGAGAGAGAGGAGGACAGAGGAGAGAGCGGGGAAAGAGGAGAGAGAGGAGGACAGAGGAGAGAGCGGGGACAGAGGAGAGAGAGGAGGACAGAGGAGAGAGCGGGGGACAGAGGAGAGAGAGGAGGACAGAGGAGAGAGCGGGGAAAGAGGAGAGAGAGGAGGACAGAGAGAGAGCGGGGGACAGAGGGAGAGAGGAGGACAGAGGAGAGAGCAGGGGGGAAAGAGGAGAGAGAGAGGGGACAGAGGAGAGAGCGGGGACAGAGGAGAGAGCGGGGGACAGAGGAGAGAGAGGAGGACAGAGGAGAGAGCGGGGACAGAGGAGAGAGCGGGGACAGAGGAGAGAGCGGGGACAGAGGGAGAGCGGGGACAGAGGAGAGAGCGGGGGACAGAGGAGCGGGGACAGAGGAGAGACAGGAGGAGAGAGAGGAGGACAGAGGAGAGAGTGGAGGACAGAGGAGAGAGCGGAGGACAGAGGAGAGAGGAGGACAGAGGAGAGAGAGGAGGACAGAGGGAGAGAGGAGGACAGAGGAGAGAGAGGAGGACAGAGGAGAGAGCGGAGGACAGAGGAGAGAGCGGAGGACAGAGGAGAGAGAGGAGGACAGAGGAGAGAGCGGAGGACAGAGGAGAGAGAGGAGGACAGAGGAGAGAGAGGAGGACAGAGGAGAGAGCGGGGACAGAGGAGAGGTGTACCTTGTAATAGTTGAGGACGGGTAGAGCGGGGGTCAAAGGTTCGTGGAGGATCCGTAGCGCCAGACCCTGAGTTACCAACAGCAACAGGGCCTGGTCTGGATACACCTAGATAAACACACACAAGTTACCAACAGCAACAGGGCCTGGTCTGGATACACCTAGAATGCTTGTCACCATGACAGCCTTTATAATAGAATGCTTGTCACCATGACAGCCTTTATAATAGAATGCTTGTTACCATGACAGCCTTTATAATAGAACGCTTGTCACCATGACAGCCTTTATAATAGAATGCTTGTTACCATGACAGCCTTTATAATAGAATGCTTGTTACCATGACAGCCTTTATAATAGAACGCCTGGTCTTAGTATTTTGTGTTTTCCTTATTATTTTGGTCAGGCCAGGGTGACATGGGTTATTTTATGTGGTGTGTTTTGTCTCGGGATTGTGGTATAGTAGAGTTGTCTAGGTAAGTCTATGGTTGCCTAGAGTGGTTCTCAATCACATCTAAATCCACTAGAACCCACCTCCATCTCCATTAACTACATCACACCACATCTGAACATCTAAATTCACAGTGTCTCCCCCATCTAAACATCTAAATCCACAGTGTCTCCCCCCATCTAAACATCTAAATCCACAGTGTCTCCCCCCCATCTAAACATCTAAATCCACAGTGTCTCCCCCATCTAAACATCTAAATCCACAGTGTCTCCCCCCATCTAAACATCTAAATCCAGTGTCTCCTCCCCCATCTAAACATCTAAATCCACAGTGTCTCCCCCCCCATCTAAACATCTAAATCCAGTGTCTCCTCCCCCATCTAAACATCTAAATCCACAGTGTCTCCCCCCATCTAAACATCTAAATCCAGTGTCTCCTCCCCATCTAAACATCTAAATCCAGTGTCTCCTCCCCATCTAAACATCTAAATCCAGTGTCTCCTCCCCATCTAAACATCTAAATCCACAGTGTCTCCCCCCATCTAAACATCTAAATCCACAGTGTCTCTCCCCCATCTAAACATCTAAATCCACAGTGTCTCTCCCCCCATCTAAACATCTAAATCCACAATGTCTCCCCCATCTAAACATCTAAATCCACAGTGTCTCCCCCATCTAAACATCTAAATCCACAGTGTCTCCCCCATCTAAACATCTAAATCCACAGTGTCTCTCCCCCATCTGAACATCTAAATCCACAGTGTCTCTCTCCCCCTCTAAACATCTAAATCCACAGTGTCTCTCCCCCATCTAAACATCTAAATCCACAGTGTCTCTCCCCCCATCTAAACATCTAAATCCACAGTGTCTCTCCCCCATCTGAACATCTAAATCCACAGTGTAACCCCCCATCTGAACATCTAAATCCACAGTGTACCCCCCATCTAAACATCTAAATCCACAGTGTACCCCCCATCTAAACATCTAAATCCACAGTGTGTATAATGTGTGTGTGTGTGTGTATAATGTGTGCGTGTGTGTGTGTGTGTGTATAATGTGTGTGTGTGTGTGTGTGTGAGTGTGTGTCTGGTGTGAGCAATGTGAGTGTGTGTGTGTGTGTGTGTGTGTGTGTGTGTGTGTGTGTGTGTGTGTGGTGTGCACACCATCAGGAAGGTCCGTGGGATCTGGATGAGGTGCCCAGAGATCCCTGGTTCAGCAGGATCTCCATGGTAACGTTTCTCGCCTCCTACAAAACACACAATGCTGAAACAACAACAACAACAACAACAGCCCAGAGAAAGACAAGCGTGTGTGTGTGTGTGTGTGTGTGTGTGTGGTGTGTACCGTCAGAAAGGCAGTGTCAGGAGGACCAGCAGGAGATTTGAGCACGTGGAGAAAGTATGCCCAACTCTGAGACTGAAACACAGATACACACATTATGTCCACACAGGTTGAATGACTGCCCATTTCTGAGTTTCAGCGGTCTGAGTTTCAGCGCTCTGAGTTACAGAGGTCTGAGTTTCAGCGCTCTGAAGTTCAGAGTTCTAGACTCAAGGTTGTGAGACTCACGTCCTTGTAGACAGCCATGTTGCTCTTCAGAACCCTCAGGCCAAACTTCACCACCTCGACCTGCCTGGGAACCACAGCACCTAGAAGAAGAAGAGAGAGAGAGGAGGAGAGAGAGGAGAGATGGAGGAGGACAGGACAGGACAAGAGAGAGGAGAGAGGGAGGATGACAAGACAAGAGAGAGGAGAGATGGAGGAGGACAGGAACAGAGAGAGGAGAGATGGAGGAGGACAGGAACAGAGAGAGGATAGAGGGAGGAGGACAGGAACAGAGAGGAGATGGAGGAGGACAGGACAAGAGAGAGGAGAGAGGGAGGAGGACAAGACAAGAGAGAGGAGGGAGGGAGGAGGACAGGAACAGAGAGAGGAGAGATGGAGGAGGACAGGAACAGAGAGAGGATAGAGGGAGGAGGACAAGACCAGAGAGGGGAGGAGAGATGGAGGAGGACAGGAACAGAGAGAAGAGAGAGAGGGAGGAGGACAAGACAAGAGAGGAGGAGAGGGAGGAGGACAAGAGAGAGGGAGGACAGGACAAGAGAGAGAGAGAGGGAGGAGGACAGGAACAGAAAGAGGGAGGAGGACAGGACAAGAGAGAGGAGAGATGGAGGAAGACAGGACAAGTGTGTGTATATCAGACAGGAGATAGCTAGATGTGTGTGTGTGTGTATATCAGACAGGAGATAGCTAGATGTGTGTATATATATCTAACCTTTGACCTCCTCCCAGGGAGTGTCGGGAGAGAGGGCTGCGTTGCAATGGCAGCGGTGGCGCTGGGCGCGGTGCCGTGGTGATGATGCGTGAGGTAGAGGGTGAAGAGGCGTTAGGCGGCAGACAGGGCAGCAGACCCCAGGGGCGGATAGAAGAAGGAGGAGAGGGGCGGAGCTAAAGTCCCCGGCCTTCATCAGGAAGAGAGGGATCAGATCCCGCACCGCCTGGAGACTAGAGTAGACACACACACACACACACGTTAGGCACACGGACAAACTTTAAACACACACACAGACAAGCATTACACAAGTAAATATATACTAACACACAAACAGGTAGATACAGAGTAACAGGTAGATACAGAGTAACAGGTAGATACAGAGTAACAGGTAGATACAGAGTAACAGGTAGATATAGGGTAACAGGTAGAGGCAGAGTAACAGAGTAACAGGTAGATTCATCAGGTAGATACAGAGTAACAGGTAGATATAGGGTAACATCAGATATAGGGTAACAGGTAGGAGTAACAGAGTAACAGGTAGATACAGAGTAACAGATAGATATAGGGTAACAGAGTAACAGGTAGATACAGAGTAACAGACACACAGTAGAACAGAGTAACAGGTAGATACAGAGTAACAGAGTAACAGGTAGATACAGAGTAGAACAGGTAGATACAGAGTAACAGGTAGATACAGAGTAACAGGTAGATACAGAGTAACAGGTAGATACAGAGTAACAGGTAACAGAGTAACAGGTAGATATAGGGTAACAGAGTAACAGGTAGATACAGAGTAACAGGTAGATACATAACAGTAACAGGTAGATACAGAGTAACAGGTAGATACAGTAACAGGTAGATACAGGTAACAGAGTAACAGAGTAGATACAGAGTAACAGGTAACAGGTAGATATATAACAGGTAGACAGAGTAACAGGTAGATACAGAGTAACAGGTAGATAACAGGTAACAGATACAGAGTAACAGGTAGATACAGAGTAACAGAGTAACAGGTAGAGGCAAAGGCAGTATGCCCAACAGGTAACAGGTAGATACAGAGTAACAGGTAGATACCCCAGTAACAGGTAGATCAGGGTAACAGAGTACCCGTTACCTAGATACAGAGTAACAGGTAGATACAGAGTAACAGTGTAACCTGTAACCCCAGTTTACAAACTGTTAGATACAGAGTAACAGGTATATATAACAGAGTAACAGTATCTAGATACAGTTAGTAACAGTTAGATAACAGTTACTCTGTTACTCTGTATCTACCTGTTACAGAGAGGGTAACACACAAACAGGTAGATATAGAGTAACAGGTAGATACAGAGTAACAGGTAGATACAGAGTAACAGGTAGATACAGAGTAACAGAGTAACAGGTAGACAGTGACTCACAGTTCTGTGTTCCCACTATGAACCACCTTCAGGTAACAGGTCAACTCCCTGTACCTACAGACAAACAGAAATAAACAAAATAAGGAAATATCATGTACAGTGTGATGGTGTGTGATGGTGTGTGTGTGTGTGATAGTGTGTGTGTGTGTGTGTGTGTGTGTGTGTGTGTGTGTGTGTGTGATGGTGTGTGTGTGTGTGTGATGGTGTGTGTGTGTGTGTGTGACCTGATGGTGTGTGTGTGTGTTGGTGTGTGTGATGGTGGGTGTGTGTGTGTGTGTGTGTGTGTGTGTGTGTGTGTGTGTGTGTGTGTGTGTGTGTGTGTGATGGTGTGTTGGTGTGTGATGGTGTGTGATGGTGTGTGTGTGATGGTGTGTGTGTGTGTGTGATGGTGTGATGGTGTGTGTTGGTGTGTGATGGTGTGTGTTGGAGTGTGATGGTGTGTGTGATGGTGTGTGATGGCGTGTGTTGGTGTGTGTGTGTGTGATGGTGTGTGTGTGTGTGTGTGTTGGTGTGTGATGGTGTGTTGGTGTGTGATGGTGTGTGTTGGTGTGTGATCTACCTGTGTACCTGTTGTGTGATGGTGTGTGTTGGTGTGTGATGGTGTGTGTGATGGTGTGTGATGGTGTGTGTTGGTGTGTGTGTGATGCTGTGTGATGGTGGTGTGATGGTGTGTGATGGTGTGTGTTGGTGTGTGATGGTATGTGATGGTGTGTGTGTGATGTGTGTGCAGTAACAGGTAGTATGTGTGATGGGTGTGTGTGTGTGATGGTGTGATGGTGTGTGTGTGTGATGGTGTGTGTGTGTGATGGTGTGTGATGGTGTGTGTGTGTGTGAACAGTGTGTGAAATGTGAACCACCTGTAAGGTGATGGTCAACTGTGATGTACAGTACAGTGTGATGGTGTGTGATGGTGTGTGTGTGATGTGTGTGTGTGATGGTATCATGTGTGTGTGATGTGTGTGTGATGGTGTGTGTGATGGTGTGTGTGTGATGGTGTGTGTGTGATGTGTGTGTGTGATGGTGTGTGTGTGTGGTGTGTGTGTGATGGTGTGTGTGTGTGTGGTGTGTGTGTGTGATGGTGTGTGTGTGATGGTGTGTGTGATGGTGAGTGTGTGTGATGGTGTGTGTGATGGTGACAGGTGTGTGTGTGATGGTGTGTGTGTGATGGTGTGTGTGTGTGTGTGTGTGATGGTGTGTGTGATGGTGTGTGTGTGATGGTGTGGTGTGTGATGGTGTGTGTGTGAGTGTGTGTGATGGTGTGTGATGGTGTGTTGTGTGTGTGATGGTGTGTGTGTGTGTGTGTGTGTGTGATGTGTGTGATGTGTGTGTGTGATGGTGTGTGTGTGTGTGATGGTGTGATGGTGTGTGTGTGTGATGGTGTGTGTTGGTGTGTGATGGTGTGTGTGGTGTGTGATGGTGTGTGTGTGGTGTGTGATGGTGTGTGTGTGTGTGTGATGGTGTGTGTGATGGTGTGTGTGGTGTGTGATGGTGTGTGTTGGTGTGATGGTGTGTGATGGTGTGTGATGGTGTGTGTTGGTGTGTGATGGTGTGTGTTGGTGTGTGTGTGATGGTGTGTGTTGTGTGTGATGGTGTGTGATGGTGGTGTGGTGTGTGTGTGTGATGGTGTGTGATGGTGTGTGTTGTGTGTGTGATGGTGTGTGATGGTGTGTGATGGTGTGTGTGTGTGTGTGATGGTATGTGATGGTGTGTGTGTGTGTGATGTGTGTGTGTGTGATGGTTTGTGTGTGATGGTGTGTGGTGTGTGATGGGTGTGATGGTGTGTGTGTGTGTGATGGTGTGTGTGTGTGTGATGGTGTGTGATGGTGTGTGTGTGTGTGTGATGTGTGTGTGTGTGATGGTGTGTGTGTGTGTGATGGTGTGTGTGTGTGTGTGATGGGTGTGTGTGTGTGATGGTGTGTGTGTGTGATGGTGTGTGTGTGATGGTGTGTGTGTGATGGTGTGTGTGTGTGTGTGTGATGGTGTGTGTGTGATGGTGTGTGTGTGATGGTGTGTGTGTGTGATGGTGATGGTGTGTGTGATGGTGTGTGTGTGTGATGTGTGTGTGTGTGTGATGGTGTGTGTGTGTGATGTGTGTGTGTGTGATGGTGTGTGTGTGTGATGGTGTGTGTGTGATGGTGTGTGTGATGGTGATGTGTGTGATGGTGTGTGTGTGATGGTGTGATGGTGTGTGTGTGATGGTGTGTGTGATGGTGTGTGTGTGATGGTGTGTGTGTGATGGTGTGTGTGTGTGATGGTGTGTGTGATGGTGTGTGTGATGGTGTGTGTGTGAGTGTGTGTGTGTGTGTGTGTGTGATGGTGTGTGTGTGTGATGGTGTGTGATGGTGTGTGTGTGTGTGGTGTGTGGTGGTGTGATGGTGTGTGTGTGATGTGTGTGTGATGGTGTGTGTGTGTGTGATGGTGTGTGTGTGATGGTGTGTGTGTGTGTGATGGTGTGTGTGTGTGATGGTGTGTGATGTGTGTGTGTGATGGTGTGTGTGTGTGTGGTGTGTGTGTGTGTGATGTGTGTGTGTGTGGTGTGTGATGTGTGTGTGTGTGTGTGTGGTGTGTGTTGGTGTGTGATGGTGTGTGTGGTGATGGTGTGTGATGTGTGTGTGGTGTGTGATGTGATGTGTGTGTGTGTGATGGTGTGTGTGTGATGTGTGTGTGTGATGGTGTGTGTGATGGTGTGTGTGTGATGGTTGTGTGTGTGATGGTGTGTGTGTGATGTGTGTGTGTGATGGTGTGTGTTGTGTGTGTTGGTGTGTGTGTGGTGGTGATGTGTGTGTGATGTGTGTGTGATGGTGTGTGTGTGGTGGTGAGTGTGGTGATGGTGTGTGTGTGATGGTGAGTGTGTGTGATGGTGTGTGTGATGGTGTGTGTGTGAGTGGTGTGTGTGATGGTGTGTGTGTGTGTGTGTGTGTGATGGTGTGTGTGTGATGGTGTGTGTGTGATGGTGTGACCTCTACATGCTTTGTAAGCAGGAAAACCTATAAATGACCTGGTGGACCAGTTGACTGATGAACAGACCTCTACATGCTTTGAAAGTAGGAAAACCTATAAATGACCTGGTGGACCAGTTGACTGATGAACAGACCTCTACATGCTTTGTGAGTAGGAAAACCTATAAATGACCTGGTGGACCAGTTGACTGATGAACAGACCTCTACATGCTTTGTAAGTAGGAAAACCTATAAATGACCTGGTGGACCAGTTGACTGATGAACAGACCTCTACATGCTTTGTAAGTAGGAAAACCTATAAATGACCTGGTGGACCAGTTGACTGATGAACAGACCTCTACATGCTTTGTAAGTAGGAAAACCTATAAATGACCTGGTGGACCAGTTGACTGATGAACAGACCTCTACATGCTTTGTAAGTAGGAAAACCTATAAATGACCTGGTGGACCAGTTGACTGATGAACAGACCTCTACATGCTTTGTAAGTAGGAAAACCTATAAATGACCTGGTGGACCAGTTGACTGATGAACAGACCTCTACATGCTTTGTAAGTAGGAAAACCTATAAATGACCTGGTGGACCAGTTGACTGATGAACAGACCTCTACATGCTTTGTAAGTAGGAAAACCTATAAATGACCTGGTGGACCAGTTGACTGATGAACAGACCTCTACATGCTTTGTAAGTAGAAAACCTATAAATGACCTGGTGGACCAGTTGACTGATGAACAGACCTCTACATGCTTTGTAAGTAGGAAAACCTATAAATGACCTGGTGGACCAGTTGACTGATGAACAGACCTCTACATGCTTTGTAAGTAGGAAAACCTATAAATGACCTGGTGGACCAGTTGACTGATGAACAGACCTCTACATGCTTTGTAAGTAGAAAAACCTATAAATGACCTGGTGGACCAGTTGACTGATGAACAGACCTCTACATGCTTTGTAAGTAGGAAAACCTATAAATGACCTGGTGGACCAGTTGACTGATGAACAGACCTCTACATGCTTTGTAAGTAGGAAAACCTATAAATGACCTGGTGGACCAGTTGACTGATGAACAGACCTCTACATGCTTTGTAAGTAGGAAAACCTATAAATGACCTGGTGGACCAGTTGACTGATGAACAGACCTCTACATGCTTTGTAAGTAGGAAAACCTATAAATGACCTGGTGGACCAGTTGACTGATGAACAGACATCTACATGCTTTGTAAGTAGGAAAACCTATAAATGACCTGGTGGACCAGTTGACTGATGAACAGACCTCTACATGCTTTGTAAGTAGGAAAACCTATAAATGACCTGGTGGACCAGTTGCAGATATTGATTGTGATGGTAAATACCTGTTGAGTCTCTGTAATGTTTCAGCTCTCAGCAGGACAACAGCGGCAGATTCAGTCAGCGGCTCCTTCTTCCCTTTTCCTGGTCGGATCCCCGCCACGTTCTGTCCCTTTAACACTGAGACCAGCAGGACATCTGACCAGGGGAGAACACACAGCCTGGAACACACACACATATTAACGGTCTGTCCCTTTAACACTGAGACCAGCAGGACATCTGACCAGGGGAGAACACACAGCCTGGAACAAACACATTAACGGTCTGTCCCTTGAACACTGAGACCAGCAGGACATCTGACCAGGGAGAACACACAGCCTGGAACAAACATACACATTAACGGTCTGTCCCTTTAACACCTGAGACCAGCAGGACATCTGACCAGGGGAGAACACACAGCCTGGAACAAACACACACATTAACGGTCTGTCCCTTTAACATTGAGAGCAGCAGGACATCTGACCAGGGAGAACACACAGCCTGGAACACACACACACATATTAACGGTCTTTCCCTTTAACACTGAGACCAGCAGGACATCTGACCAGGGAGAACACACAGCCTGGAACAAACATACACATTAACGGTCTGTCCCTTTAACACTGAGACCAGCAGGACATCTGACCAGGGGAGAACACACAGCCTGGAACAAACACATTAACGGTCTGTCCCTTTAACACTGAGACCAGCAGGACATCTGACCAGGGGGAGAACACACAGCCTGGAACAAACACACATATTAACGGTCTGTCCCTTTAACACTGAAAGGGGGGGGAGGGTCTATACCTGTTTCTCAGACCGATGCAGCTGGGAGGTAGGGGGAGGGTCTGTACCTGTTTCTCAGAGAGATGCAGCTGGGAGGTAGGGGGAGGGTCTGTACCTGTTTCTCAGAGAGATGCAGCTGGGAGGTAGGGGGAGGGTCTATACCTGTTTCTCAGAGAGATGCAGCTGGGAGGTAGGGGGAGGGTCTGTACCTGTTTCTCAGACCGATGCAGCTGGGAGGAAGGGGGAGGGTCTGGTCTGTACCTGTTTCTCAGAGAGATGCAGCTGGGAGGAAGGGGGAGGGTCTATACCTGTTTCTCAGAGCGATGCAGCTGGGGGAAGGGGGAGGGTCTGTACCTGTTTCTCAGAGCGATGCAGCTGGGAGGAAGGGGGAGGGTCTGTACCTGTTTCTCAGAGAGATGCAGCTGGGAGGTAGGGGGAGGGTCTGGTCTGTACCTGTTTCTCAGAGAGATGCAGCTGGGAGGAAGGGGGGGGAGGGTCTGTACCTGTTTCTCAGAGCGATGCAGCTGGGAGGTAGGGGAGGGTCTGTACCTGTTTCTCAGAGAGATGCAGCTGGGAGGTAGGGGGGGGGAGGGTCTGGTCTGTACCTGTTTCTCAGAGAGATGCAGCTGGGAGGTAGGGGGAGGGTCTGGTCTGTACCTGTTTCTCAGAGAGATGCAGCTGGGAGGTAGGGGGAGGGTCTGTACCTGTTTCTCAGAGAGATGCAGCTGGGAGGTAGGGGGGGGTCTGTACCTGTTTCTCAGACCGATGCAGCTGGGAGGTAGGGGGAGGGTCTGTACCTGTTTCTCAGAGAGATGCAGCTGGGAGGTAGGGGGAGGGTCTGGTCTGTACCTGTTTCTCAGAGCGATGCAGCTGGGAGGTAGGGGGAGGGTCTGTACCTGTTTCTCAGAGAGATGCAGCTGGGAGGTAGGGGGAGGGTCTGGTCTGTACCTGTTTCTCAGAGAGATGCAGCTGGGAGGTAGGGGGAGGGTCTGTACCTGTTTCTCAGAGCGATGCAGCTGGGAGGTAGGGGAGGGGGAGGGTCTGGTCTGTACCTGTTTCTCAGAGAGATGCAGCTGGGAGGTAGGGGGAGGGTCTGTACCTGTTTCTCAGAGAGATGCAGCTGGGAGGTAGGGGAGGGTCTGTACCTGTTTCTCAGAGAGATGCAGCTGGGAGGTAGGGGGAGGGTCTGGTCTGTACCTGTTTCTCAGAGCGATGCAGCTGGGAGGTAGGGGGAGGGTCTGGTCTGTACCTGTTTCTCAGAGCGATGCAGCTGGGAGGTAGGGGGAGGGTCTGGTAGAAACCTTGAAGTTTCTGGAGAAACTCTGGACTGAAGTCACACTCCACCATCTGTCTCCGCACCGCCTCCATTACCCTGAAAACACAGAGACACACAGAGATACACACAGAGACACACACACACACAGAGACAAGTTACCCAGTCCTAAATGGATCGCTATGGTGTTACCCAGTCCTAAATGGATCTCTATGGTGTTACCCAGTCCTAAATGGACCCCTAGACCCTATGGTGTTACCCAGTCCTAAATGGACCTCTAGACCCTATGGTGTTACCCAGTCCTAAATGGACCTCTATGGTGTTACCCAGTCCTAAATGAACCTCTATGGTGTTACCCAGTCCTAAATGGACCTCTATGGTGTTACCCAGTCCTAAATGGACCTCTAGACCCTATGGTGTTACCCAGTCCTAAATGGACCTCTAGACCCTATGGTGTTACCCAGCCCTAAATGGACCTCTAGACCCTATGGTGTTACCCAGTCCTAAATGGACCTCTATGGTGTTACCCAGTCCTAAATGAACCTCTATGGTGTTACCCAGTCCTAAATGGACCTCTAGACCCTATGGTGTTACCCAGTCCTACATGGACCTCTATGGTGTTACCCAGTCCTACATGGACCTCTATGGTGTTACCCAGTCCTAAATGGACCTCTATGGTGTTACCCAGTCCTAAATGGACCTCTATGGTGTTACCCAGTCCTAAATGGACCTCTATGGTGTTACCCAGTCCTAAATGGACCTCTAGACCCTATGGTGTTACCCAGTCCTAAATGAACCTCTATGGTGTTACCCAGTCCTAAATGGACCTCTAGACCCTATGGTGTTACCCAGTCCTACATGGACCTCTATGGTGTTACCCAGTCCTAAATGGACCTCTATGGTGTTACCCAGTCCTAAATGGACCTCTATGGTGTTACCCAGTCCTAAATGGACCTCTATGGTGTTACCCAGTCCTAAATGGACCTATATGGTGTTACCCAGTCCTAAATGGACCTCTATGGTGTTACCCAGTCCTAAATGGACCTCTATGGTGTTACCCAGTCCTAAATGGACCTCTATGGTGTTACCCAGTCCTAAATGGACCTCTATGGTGTTACCCAGTCCTAAATGGACCTCTATGGTGTTACCCAGTCCTAAATGGACCTCTATGGTGTTACCCAGTCCTAAATGGACCTCTATGGTGTTACCCAGTCCTAAATGGACCTCTATGGTGTTACCCAGTCCTAAATGGACCTCTATGGTGTTACCCAGTCCTAAATGGACCTCTATGGTGTTACCCAGTCCTAAATGGACCTCTATGGTGTTACCCAGTCCTAAATGGACCTCTATGGTGTTACCCAGTCCTAAATGGACCTCTATGGTGTTACCCAGTCCTAAATGGACCTCTATGGTGTTACCCAGTCCTAAATGGACCTCTATGGTGTTACCCAGTCCTAAATGGACCTCTATGGTGTTACCCAGTCCTAAATGGAATGGAGTCCTAAATGGACCTCTATGGTGTTACCCAGTCCTAAATGGACCTCTATGGTGTTACCCAGTCCTAAATGGACCTCTATGGTGTTACCCAGTCCTAAATGGACCTCTATGGTGTTACCCAGTCCTAAATGGACCTCTATGGTGTTACCCAGTCCTAAATGGACCTCTATGGTGTTACCCAGTCCTAAATGGACCTCTATGGTGTTACCCAGTCCTAAATGGACCTCTATGGTGTTACCCAGTCCTAAATGGACCTCTATGGTGTTACCCAGTCCTAAATGGACCTCTATGGTGTTACCCAGTCCTAAATGGACCTCTAGACCCTATGGTGTTACCCAGTCCTAAATGGACCTCTAGACCCTATGGTGTTACCCAGTCCTAAATGGACCTCTATGGTGTTACCCAGTCCTAAATGGACCTCTAGACCCTATGGTGTTACCCAGTCCTAAATGGACCTCTAGACCCTATGGTGTTACCCAGTCCTAAATGGACCTCTAGACCCTATGGTGTTACCCAGTCCTAAATGGACCTCTAGACCCTATGGTGTTACCCAGTCCTAAATGGACTCCTAGACCCTACACCCTATACCACTTGTGGAGGTCTGAGAGAATTTGATGAGTCTCAGCAATATGTTGAAACTTACCAAGATTATCAGAATGCAAGGTGGAGCTATTCCCCTATCCCAAATACCTGAGATCGCCACGTGCTTTAGGGTGTAGGGGTCCATATGGGATTTGGTGTGTGTGTGTGTGTACCTGGTTAGCAGCAAGGGCAGGGCCTCCGCTGTCCTGGCCTCAAGATGATGGGAAATCACTGGTCTGTTAGGGGTTAGAGGTCACAGAAGTCAGGGGTTAGACGTCGAGGCAGATTTAGTCATATTAGAAGTGTGAAGCCTCCCGAATGGTGCCGTGGTCTTAGGCACTGCATCACAGCCACTAGAGATTCAGGGTTCGAGTCCAGGCTCTGTCGCAGCCGGCCGCGACCGGGAGACCAGTGTCGCCGGGTTAGGGGAGGGTTTGGACGGCAGGGATGTCCTCGTCCCATCTCGCACTGGCGACTCCTGTGGCGGGCCGGGCACAGGGCACGCTGACTTGGTCGCCAGGTGTGCATTGTTTCCTCCGGGACATTGATGCGGCTGGCTTCCGGGTTAAGTGGGCATTGTGTCAAGAAGCAGTATGATTTGGTTGGGTTGTGTTTCGTGGGGACGCACGGCTCTCGACCTTCGCCTCCCGAGTCCGTACGGGAGTTGCAGCAATGAGACAAGAATAACTACCAATTGCATACCACGAAATTGGGGAGAAAAAGGGGTATAGTATCTGGAAGGTACAGTATCCGGAAGGTACAGGATCTGGAAGGTATATGATCTGGAAGGTACTGGATCTGGAAGGTACTGGATCTGGAAAGTACTGGATCTGGAAGGTACAGGATCTGGAAGGTACAGGATCTGGAAGTGATACCCATGAAGTCCTATGTCCTATTGAATGTGGTGGTCCTATGTTGGATCACTAGGGGGTAGTGAAGACCTATGTTGGATCGTTTGGGGGTAATGAAGTGTTTGGCCAAAATGATCATCAGCACTCCGCATCCAAACGGACACTTCAATATTCTGAAACCATTAACATCTTCTGAAACCATCAGCATCTTCTGGAACCATTAACATCTTCTGAAACCATTAACATCTTCTGAAACCATCAGCATCTTCTGAAACCATTAGCATCTTCTGGAACCATTAACATCTTCTGAAACCATTAGCATCTTCTGGAACCATTAACATCTTCTGGAACCATTAGCATCTTCTGAAACCATTAACATCTTCTGAAACCATTAGCATCTTCTGAAAACATTGGATCTTCGAAACCATTAGCATCTTCTGGAACCATTAGCATCTTCTGAAACCATTAGCATCTTCTGGTAATGAAACCATTAACGTCCTATGTCCTATTGAATGTGGTGGCCGGCACAGACCCCTACTCTGATATGTCCAAGTACATCCTTCTCCAGGGACTTGTATTGTAACATGAATTATTCAGAACAGCCTGAATTCTTCGGGGGGAATGGACATGTTGATCAATTGGGGAACAAGGGACCTAAACGTGTGACAGGGAAAAACACTCCCCACACCATTAAACCACCGCCACCAGCCTGTACCGTTGACACCAGGCAGGATGGGTCCATGGATCAAACCCTGACTCTTCCACCAGCCTGTACCGTTAACACCAGGCAGGATGGGTCCATGGATCAAACCCTGACTCTTCCACCAGCCTGTACCGTTGACACCAGGCAGGATGGGTCCATGGATCAAACCCTGACTCTTCCACCAGCCTGTACCGTTGACACCAGGCAGGATGGGTCCATGGATCAAACCCTGACTCTTCCATCAGCGTGGTGGAACAGATTCGTCGGACCAGGCAGTGTTTTCCCACTCCTCAATTGTCCAGTGTTGGTGATGGCGTGCACACTGGAGCTGCTTCTTCTTGTTTTTAATCTGATAGTCTGCTGAAATAGTCAATCTGTGATAAGGACCGACTGAGTTTCTGATATGCCGTTCTGCACCGTTATTTGTCTGTTTGTGGCCCGCCTGTTAGCTTGCACCATTCTTGCCGTTCTCCTTTGACCCCTCTCATCAACAAGCTGTTTTCACCCTGCCGCTGACTGGATGTGTTTTGTTCGTCACCCTAGACACTGTAATGCGTGAAAAGCCCAGGAGGGCAGACATTTCTGAGATACTGGAACTGGCACCGACCATCATAACATGGCTCAAAGTTACTTAGGTCACTAGTCACTGAATGCCTTGATGCCTGACTGCCTGCTTCATATAGCATGACAAGGACATGTGACTCACTGTCTGTAGGAGCATACCATTTGGGTGAACGGTGGGGGTTTAAACCATTAGTCTTGGTAACTGTACAGGTGATTTAAACTTTGTGTGGGGGGAATGTTTTAGTCAGGGATTTTGATTAAAATGGCCACAGGACTGTTTGAAAAAGGAATCTTATGAGCCAATTGTGAAATCAGTGTGTGTGTGGTGTGGTGTGGTGTGGGGTGTGTGTGTGTGTGTGTGTGTGTGTGTGTACCCAGGAGGTTGACAGTGTGTAATGAAGAGTTGAGCTGCTCCAAGTCTCATAACAGCTGCTGCTCTCGGTCTCTCTCTCTCCGCACGTCCAAGGAAGCGGCACACACACTCAAACACCTGCGAATAACTGCAACACACACACACACCACAAAAATTAACACAAACAACAGAAAACAGTAAATAAGTAATAATACTCCCCAGTCCAACATGATAATACTCCCCAGTCCCCAGTCCAACATGGTAATACTCCCCAGTCCAACATGGTAATACTCCCCAGTCCAACATGGTAATACTCCCCAGTCCAACTCCCCAGTCCCCAGTCCAACATGGTAATACTCCCCAGTCCAACATGGTAATACTCCCCAGTCCAACATGGTAATACTCCCCAGTCCAACATGATAATACTCCCCAGTCCAACATGGTAATACTCCCCAGTCCAACATGGTAATACTCCCCCCCAGTCCAACATGGTAATACTCCCCAGTCCAACATGATAATACTCCCCAGTCCAACATGGTAATACTCCCCAGTCCAACATGGTAATACTCCCCAGTCCAACATGGTAATAAGTCCAACTCCCCAGTCCAACATGGTAATACTCCCCTCCCCAGTCCAACATGGTAATACTCCCCATTCCCCAGTCCAACATGGTAATACTCCCCAGTCCAACATGGTAATACTCCCCAGTCCCCTCCCCAGTCCAACATGGTAATACTCCCCAGTCCCCAGTCCAACATGGTAATACTCCCCAGTCCAACATGGTAATACTCCCCATGGTAATCCCCAGTCCAACATGGTAATACTCCCCAGTCCAACATGGTAATACTCCCCAGTCCCCAGTCCAACATGGTAATACTCCCCAGTCCAACATGGTAATACTCCCCCAACAGTCCCCAGTCCAACATGGTAATACTCCCCAGTCCAACATGGTAATACTCCCCAGTCCAACATGGTAATACTCCCCAGTCCAACATGGTAATACTCCCCAGTCCAACATGGTAATACTCCCCAGTCCAACATGGTAATACTCCCCAGTCAGTCCAACATGGTAATACTCCCCAGTCCAACATGGTAATACTCCCCAGTCCAACATGGTAATACTCCCCAGTCCCCAGTCCAACATGATAATACTCCCATGGTAATACTCCCCAGTCCAACATGGTAATACTCCCCAGTCCAACATGGTAATACTCCCCAGTCCAACATGGTAATACTCCCCAGTCCAACATGATAATACTCCCCAGTCCAACATGGTAATACACCCCAGTCCAACATGGTAATACTCCCCAGTCCAACATGGTAATCCCCAGTCCCAACAGTAATACTCCCCAGTCCAACATGGTAATACTCCCCAGTCCAACATGCTCCCCAATACTCCCCAGTCCAACATGGTAATACTCCCCAGTCCAACATGGTAATACTCCCCAGTCCAACATGGTAATACTCCCCAGTCCAACATGGTAATACTCCCCAGTCCAACATGGTAATACTCCCCAGTCCAACATGGTCCCCAGTCCAACATGGTAATACTCCCCAGTCCAACATGGTAATACTCCCCAGTCCAACATAATACTCCCCAGTCCAACAATACTCCCCAGTCCAACATGCCAATACTCCCCAGTCCAACATGGTAATACTCCCCAGTCCAACATGGTAATACTCCCCAGTCCAACATGGTAATACTCCCCAGTCCAACATGGTAATACTCCCCAGTCCAACATGGTAATACTCCCCAGTCCAACATGGTAATACTCCCCAGTCCAACATGGTAATACTCCCCAGTCCAACATGGTAATACTCCCCAGTCCAACATGGTAATACTCCCCAGTCCAACATGGTAATACTCCCCAGTCCAACATGGTAATACTCCCCAGTC
This sequence comes from Oncorhynchus tshawytscha, assembly GCF_018296145.1. Taxonomy (NCBI): domain Eukaryota; kingdom Metazoa; phylum Chordata; class Actinopteri; order Salmoniformes; family Salmonidae; genus Oncorhynchus; species Oncorhynchus tshawytscha. The sequence continues at coordinate 23,205 of NW_024607998.1, forward strand.
CAACATGGTAATACTCCCCAGTCCAACATGATAATACTCCCCAGTCCAACATGGTAATACTCCCCAGTCCAACATGGTAATACTCCCCCCAGTCCCCAGTCCAACATGGTAATACTCCCCAGTCCAACATGGTAATACACCCCAGTCCCCAGTCCAACATGGTAATACTCCCCAGTCCAACATGATAATACTCCCCAGTCCAACATGGTAATACTCCCCAGTCCCCAGTCCAACATGGTAATACTCCCCAGTCCAACATGGTAATACTCCCCAGTCCAACATGGTAATACTCCCCAGTCCAACATGGTTATACTCCCCAGTCCAACATAGTAATACTCCCCATGGTAATAATCCCCATAGTAACAGTCCCCATAGTAACAGGATATTAACGATGGAACAAGGGAGTCTTACTCGTAGACCAGTAGCAGCAGGTGATTTGAATGGCAGTTCCCGCATTCCAAACGATTGGCTGTGTGGCAGTGACAGGCACATTGGACAGCCAATCCCCTCACAGCCATGCCCCTCTGGAAGGAGGCGTACTCTTTGGACAACTCCTCCTCCAACTGCAGCAGTAAGGACTCTACACACACAGAACACAGATGTGTGTGTGTGTGTGTGTGTGTGTGTGTGTACAGCACAGGTGGTTGGTGGCACCTTAATTGGGGAGAACGGGCTCGTAGTAATGGATGGGCATTGTGAGTGTGTGTCGGGCTCGTAGTAATGGATGGACATTGCGTGTGTGTGTGTGTGTGTGTGTGTGTGTGTGTCGGGCTCGTAGTAATGGATGGACATTGTGTGTGTGTGTGTGTGTGTGTGTGTGTGTGTGTGTGTGTGTGTCGGGCTCGTAGTAATGGATGGACATTGTGAGTGTGTGTCGGGCTCGTAGTAATGGATGGACATTGCGTGTGTGTGTGTGTGTGTGTGTGTCGGGCTCGTAGTAATGGATGGACATTGTGTGTGTGTGTGTGTGTGTGTGTAGGGCTCGTAGTAATGGATGGACATTGTGTGTGTGTGCGTGTAGTAATGGATGGACATTGTGTGTGTGTGTAGTAATGGATGGACATTGTGTGTGTGTGTAGTAATGGATGGACATTGTGTGTGTGTGTAGTAATGGATGGACATTGTGTGTGTGTGTAGTAATGGATGGACATTGTGTGTGTGTGTGTGTGTGTGTAGTAATGGATGGACATTGTGTGTGTGTCTTGGTCTACCTGCCAGTCGGAGGTCGCTGTCGATCTCCAGCAGGTTGAAGTTAAACATCTGCAGAAAGTTAAATGAAAAGACAGACAGACAGACAGGAGGGTAAAGGTTAAACTGAACTGAAGGTTAAGGGTTAAACTGACCTGAAGGTTAAAGGTTAAACCGACCTGAAGGTTAAACTGACCTGAAGGTTAAAGGTTAAACTGACCTGAAGGTTAAGGGTTAAACTGACCTGAAGGTTAAACTGACCTGAAGGTTAAACTGACCTGAAGGTATCCCAGAACCACCTTGTCTCTCTTGTTGCTCCAGAACACACTCCTCTTATGGGCGTTGCAGTGGCACACTCCTGACACAGTCCACACAGAACACTGCAGCACACACACACACACACACACACACACACACACACACACACACACAGAGTTTACCTTCACATCTCTCTGAGACAGCTCTACAGAGTTTACCTTCACATCTCTCTGACAGCTCTACAGAGTTTACCTTCACGTCTCCCTCACACAGCTCACCTCCGAGGCGACCTTGTCACAGACGTAACAGAAGCACTGGTGACAGAAGAGCTGGTTGGATTCTATTGGTCCTCCTACATCACTGTCTGTTGGTCTGGAGGAGAGGAGACGTTGATGTTAGAAAGCAGAGAAGTGTGTGTGTGTGTCTCTCACGTGAAAATATGTGTGTGTGTCTCTCACATGAAGGTGTGTCTCACATGAAAGTGTGTGTCTCTCTCACGTGAAGTTGTGTGTGTGTCTCTCTCACGTGAAAGTGTGTGTGTGTCTCTCACATGAAGGTGTGTGGGTCTCTCTCACTTGAAGGTGTGTGTGTGTCTCTCACGTGAAAGTGTGTGTGGGTCTCTCTCACGTGAAGGTGTGTGGGTCTCTCTCACGTGAAGGTGTGTGGGTCTCTCTCACGTGAAGGTGTGTGTGGGTCTCTCTCACGTGTGTGTCACTCTCACGTGAAGGTGTGTGTAACTCTCACGTGAAGGTGTGTGTGTCTCTCTCACGTGAAGTTGTGTGTGTCTCTCTCACGCGAAGGTGTGTGTGTCTCTCTCACGTGAAGGTGTGTGTGTGTGTCTCTCACGTGAAGGTGTGTGTGTCTCTCACGTGAAGGTGTGTGTGTCTCTCACGTGAAGATGTGTCTCTCTCACGTGAAGGTTTGCGCGTGACTCACGTGAAGGTGTGTGTGTGTCATTCACGTGAAGGTGCGTGTCTCCCACGTGAAGGTGTGTGTCACTCACGTGAAGGTGTGTGTCTCCCACGTGAAGGTGTGTGTGTGTGTCTCCCACGTGAAGGTGTGTGTGTGTGTCTCCCACGTGAAGGTGTGTGTGTGTGTGTCTCTCTCACGTGAAGGTGTGTGTGTGTGTCTCTCACGTGAAGGTGTGTGTGTCTCTCACGTGAAGGTGTGTGTGTGTCTCCCACGTGAAGGTGTGTGTGTGTCTCTCTCATGTGAAGGTTTGCGCGTGACTCACGTGAAGGTGTGTGCGGTACAGTCATAGCGTGCGTGAGGCAGCACCTCTCCTCTCTGACAGAAGGTCACGACCAGGTCCTCTTCTCCTTCAGGATCATGTGACCTGCTGCAGTTAGACTGATCTACTGGGTATACTATATACACAGGGGATACAGAGACCACAGGGGTTTAGACTGATCTACTGGGTATACTATATACACAGGGGATACAGAGACCACAGGGGTTTAGACTGATCTACTGGGTATACTATATACACAGGGGATACAGAGACCACAGGGGTTTAGACTGATCTACTGGGTATACTATATACACAGGGGATACAGAGACCACAGGGGTTTAGACTGATCTACTGGGTATACTATATACACAGGGGATACAGAGACCACAGGGGTTTAGACTGATCTACTGGGTATACTATATACACAGGGGATACAGAGACCACAGGGGTTTAGACTGATCTACTGGGTATACTATATACACAGGGGATACAGAGACCACAGGGGTTTAGACTGATCTACTGGGTATACTATATACACAGGGGATACAGAGACCACAGGGGTTTAGACTGATCTACTGGGTATACTATATACACAGGGGATACAGAGACCACAGGGGTTTAGACTGATCTACTGGGTATACTATATACACAGGGGATACAGAGACCACAGGGGTTTAGACTGATCTACTGGGTATACTATATACACAGGGGATACAGAGACCACAGGGGTTTAGACTGATCTACTGGGTATACTATATACACAGGGGATACAGAGACCACAGGGGTTTAGACTGATCTACTGGGTATACTATATACACAGGGGATACAGAGACCACAGGGGTTTAGACTGATCTACTGGGTATACTATATACACAGGGGATACAGAGACCACAGGGGTTTAGACTGATCTACTGGGTATACTATATACACAGGGGATACAGAGACCACAGGGGTTTAGACTGATCTACTGGGTATACTATATACACAGGGGATACAGAGACCACAGGGGTTTAGACTGATCTACTGGGTATACTATATACACAGGGGATACAGAGACCACAGGGGTTTAGACTGATCTACTGGGTATACTATATACACAGGGGATACAGAGACCACAGGGGTTTAGACTGATCTACTGGGTATACTATATACACAGGGGATACAGAGACCACAGGGGTTTAGACTGATCTACTGGGTATACTATATACACAGGGGATACAGAGACCACAGGGGTTTAGACTGATCTACTGGGTATACTATATACACAGGGGATACAGAGACCACAGGGGTTTAGACTGATCTACTGGGTATACTATATACACAGGGGATACAGAGACCACAGGGGTTTAGACTGATCTACTGGGTATACTATATACACAGGGGATACAGAGACCACAGGGGTTTAGACTGATCTACTGGGTATACTATATACACAGGGGATACAGAGACCACAGGGGTTTAGACTGATCTACTGGGTATACTATATACACAGGGGATACAGAGACCACAGGGGTTTAGACTGATCTACTGGGTATACTATATACACAGGGGATACAGAGACCACAGGGGTTTAGACTGATCTACTGGGTATACTATATACACAGGGGATACAGAGACCACAGGGGTTTAGACTGATCTACTGGGTATACTATATACACAGGGGATACAGAGACCACAGGGGTTTAGACTGATCTACTGGGTATACTATATACACAGGGGATACAGAGACCACAGGGGTTTAGACTGATCTACTGGGTATACTATATACACAGGGGATACAGAGACCACAGGGGTTTAGACTGATCTACTGGGTATACTATATACACAGGGGATACAGAGACCACAGGGGTTTAGACTGATCTACTGGGTATACTATATACACAGGGGATACAGAGACCACAGGGGTTTAGACTGATCTACTGGGTATACTATAACACAGGGGATACAGAGACCACAGGGGTTTAGACTGATCTACTGGGTATACTATATACACAGGGGATACAGAGACCACAGGGGTTTAGACTGATCTACTGGGTATACTATATACACAGGGGACACAGAGACCACAGGGGTTTAGACTGATCTACTGGGTATACTATATACACAGGGGATACAGAGACCACAGGGGTTTAGACTGATCTACTGGGTATACTATATACACAGGGGATACAGAGACCACAGGGGTTTAGACTGATCTACTGGGTATACTATATACACAGGGGATACAGAGACCACAGGGGTTTAGACTGATCTACTGGGTATACTATATACACAGGGGATACAGAGACCACAGGGGTTTAGACTGATCTACTGGGTATACTATATACACAGGGGACACAGAGACCACAGGGGTTTAGACTGATCTACTGGGTATACTATATACACAGGGGATACAGAGACCACAGGGGTTTAGACTGATCTACTGGGTATACTATATACACAGGGGATACAGAGACCACAGGGGTTTAGACTGATCTACTGGGTATACTATATACACAGGGGATACAGAGACCACAGGGGTTTAGACTGATCTACTGGGTATACTATATACACAGGGGATACAGAGACCACAGGGGTTTAGACTGATCTACTGGGTATACTATATACACAGGGGATACAGAGACCACAGGGGTTTAGACTGATCTACTGGGTATACTATATACACAGGGGATACAGGGGAGACCACAGGGGTTTAGACTGATCTACTGGGTATACTATATACACAGGGGATACAGAGACCACAGGGGTTTAGACTGATCTACTGGGTATACTATATACACAGGGGATACAGAGACCACAGGGGTTTAGACTGATCTACTGGGTATACTATATACACAGGGGATACAGAGACCACAGGGGTTTAGACTGATCTACTGGGTATACTATATACACAGGGGATACAGAGACCACAGGGGTTTAGACTGATCTACTGGGTATACTATATACACAGGGGATACAGAGACCACAGGGGTTTAGACTGATCTACTGGGTATACTATATACACAGGGGATACAGAGACCACAGGGGTTTAGACTGATCTACTGGGTATACTATATACACAGGGGATACAGAGACCACAGGGGTTTAGACTGATCTACTGGGTATACTATATACACAGGGGATACAGAGACCACAGGGGTTTAGACTGATCTACTGGGTATACTATATACACAGGGGATACAGAGACCACAGGGTTTAGACTGATCTACTGGGTTTAGACTACTATATACACAGGGGATACAGAGACCACAGGGGTTTAGACTGATCTACTGGGTATACTATATACACAGGGGATACAGAGACCACAGGGGTTTAGACTGATCTACTGGGTATACTATATACACAGGGGATACAGAGACCACAGGGGTTTAGACTGATCTACTGGGTATACTATATACACAGGGGATACAGAGACCACAGGGGTTTAGACTGATCTACTGGGTATACTATATACACAGGGGATACAGAGACCACAGGGGTTTAGACTGGGTTTAGACTAGACTGATCTACTGGGTATACTATATACACAGGGGATACAGAGACCACAGGGGTTTAGACTGATCTACTGGGTATACTATATACACAGGGGATACAGAGACCACAGGGGTTTAGACTGATCTACTGGGTATACTATATACACAGGGGATACAGAGACCACAGGGGTTTAGACTGATCTACTGGGTATACTATATACACAGGGGATACAGAGACCACAGGGGTTTAGACTGATCTACTGGGTATACTATATACACAGGGGATACAGAGACCACAGGGGTTTAGACTGATCTACTGGGTATACTATATACACAGGGGATACAGAGACCACAGGGGTTTAGACTGATCTACTGGGTATACTATATACACAGGGGATACAGAGACCACAGGGGTTTAGACTGATCTACTGGGTATACTATATACACAGGGGATACAGAGACCACAGGGGTTTAGACTGATCTACTGGGTATACTATATACACAGGGGATACAGAGACCACAGGGGTTTAGACTGATCTACTGGGTATACTATATACACAGGGGATACAGAGACCACAGGGGTTTAGACTGATCTACTGGGTATACTATATACACAGGGGATACAGAGACCACAGGGGTTTAGACTGATCTACTGGGATCTATACTATATACACAGGGGATACAGAGACCACAGGGGTTTAGACTGATCTACTGGGTATACTATATACACAGGGGATACAGAGACCACAGGGGTTTAGACTGATCTACTGGGTATACTATATACACAGGGGATACAGAGACCACAGGGTTTAGACTGATCTACTGGGTATACTATATACACAGGGGATACAGAGACCACAGGGGTTTAGACTGATCTACTGGGTATACTATATACACAGGGGATACAGAGACCACAGGGGTTTAGACTGATCTACTGGGTATACTATATACACAGGGGATACAGAGACCACAGGGGTTTAGACTGATCTACTGGGTATACTATATACACAGGGGATACAGAGACCACAGGGGTTTAGACTGATCTACTGGGTATACTATATACACAGGGGATACAGAGACCACAGGGGTTTAGACTGATCTACTGGGTATACTATATACACAGGGGATACAGAGACCACAGGGGTTTAGACTGATCTACTGGGTATACTATATACACAGGGGATACAGAGACCACAGGGGTTTAGACTGATCTACTGGGTATACTATATACACAGGGGATACAGAGACCACAGGGGTTTAGACTGATCTACTGGGTATACTATATACACAGGGGATACAGAGACCACAGGGGTTTAGACTGATCTACTGGGTATACTATATACACAGGGGATACAGAGACCACAGGGGTTTAGACTGATCTACTGGGTATACTATATACACAGGGGATACAGAGACCACAGGGGTTTAGACTGATCTACTGGGTATACTATATACACAGGGGATACAGAGACCACAGGGGTTTAGACTGATCTACTGGGTATACTATATACACAGGGGATACAGAGACCACAGGGGTTTAGACTGATCTACTGGGTATACTATATACACAGGGGATACAGAGACCACAGGGGTTTAGACTGATCTACTGGGTATACTATATACACAGGGGATACAGAGACCACAGGGGTTTAGACTGATCTACTGGGTATACTATATACACAGGGGATACAGAGACCACAGGGGTTTAGACTGATCTACTGGGTATACTATATACACAGGGGATACAGAGACCACAGGGGTTTAGACTGATCTACTGGGTATACTATATACACAGGGGATACAGAGACCACAGGGGTTTAGACTGATCTACTGGGTATACTATATACACAGGGGATACAGAGACCACAGGGGTTTAGACTGATCTACTGGGTATACTATATACACAGGGGATACAGAGACCACAGGGGTTTAGACTGATCTACTGGGTATACTATATACACAGGGGATACAGAGACCACAGGGGTTTAGACTGATCTACTGGGTATACTATATACACAGGGGATACAGAGACCACAGGGGTTTAGACTGATCTACTGCATGATATATTTACAAAAAAATATATGGAAATGATGAAGACAATTACATTGATGGAAGCTTCAGTTTGCAATATTAAATCTGATCTACCTCCTTAAAAAGAGCAGGTGTTTAAGAGCAGGTGTTCCTAATGTTTTGTACACTGTGTATACAGACACACACACAGACACATTAAGCAGACCTACCCACAGTTGCTCTCCTACCGCCATCATAAATACAGCAGTCAGCTTCCAGACTGGTTCAGAGTTCAGAGTTCAGACAGGCATGTCTGTGGTTGATTATTCAAAGTGCAACACAGACTTCAGCTCAAATCATTCAAATGATTTAGCTGTCTTGTTATATTAGATAGGCACTCGAAAGTTGAAAGAGACTCAAGTCAATCGGCCTGTTAGTGATTTTCTTCAGAAATGAAGGGAGAATGAAGCCCGTCATATGATATAGATATATATGGTATAGATGAATGAATGAAGGGAGAATGAAGCCCGTCATCCCTGCTGTGGCTGTATTGAACAGACCATATAGATATATATGGTATAGATGATATAGATATATATGGTATAGATGATATAGATATATATGGTATAGATGATATAGATATATATGGTATAGATGATATAGATATATATGGTATAGATGATATAGATATATATGGCATAGATGATATAGATATATATGGTATAGATATATATGGCATAGATGATATAGATATATATGGCATAGATGATATAGATATATATGGCATAGATGATATAGATATATATGGTATAGATGATATAGATATATATGGCATAGATGATATAGATATATATGGCATAGATTATATAGATGTAGATGATATAGATGTAGATGATATAGATTATATATGGTATCGATGATATAGATATAGATGATATAGATATATATGGTATCGATGATATAGATGATATATATATATAGATTATATAGATATAGATATATATGGCATCGATTATATAGATGGAGATGATATAGATATATTATATAGATATAGATGATATATGGTATCGATGATATGGATAGATGATATAGATTATATATGTTATCGATGATATAGATATAGATGATATAGATATAGATGATATAGATATAGATGATATAGATATAGATGATATAGATATAGATATATATGGTATCAATGATATAGATATATGTTATCAATGATATAGATATATATGGTATCAATGATATAGATATATGTTATCAATGATATAGATATATGTTATCAATGATATAGATATATATGGTATCGATGATGATGATGGTATCGATGGTATCAATGATATAGATATAGATGATATAGATATATGTTATCGATGATATAGCTGATATAGATATAGTTGATATAGATATAGATGGTATCGATGATATAGCTATAGATGATATAGATATATGTTATCGATGATATAGATGATATAGATATATGGTATCGATGATATAGATATAGGTGATATAGATATATGTTATCGATGATATCGATGATGTAGATATAGTTGATATAGGTATAGATGGTATCGATGATATAGATATAGATGGTATAGATTTAGATGGTATCGATGATATAGATATAGATGATATAGATATAGATGGTATCGATTATATAGATATAGTTGATATAGATATAGATGGTATCGATGATATAGATATAGATGATATAGGTATAGATGGTATCGATGATATAGATATAGATGATATAGATATAGAAAGCACTGGACTAAAGTTCACAGAGGTTGACACTCTGGATTTTAGGAAGTGCTGACGTGGTTATCTTGAGTTCTCTCCTTTCACTTCCCTGTTCTTTCCCCTTTTATCTTCCTACAAACTATTTTTGCTGACGTCTTACCGTTGTTCTGGATGTCTTCGACGATGTAGACCGAGTCGTTGATGGACACATCATCATCATCATCACTGAGAATGATAACCACGTCTTCTGGATTCATGTCTCCAAACAACCTGCAAAATATATTTATATAAACCACACTGCAGTGTATATCCTTCACTCTAAACCACACTGCAGTGTATATCCTTCACTCTAAACCACACTGCATTATATATCCTTCACTATAAACCACACTGCATTATAGATCCTTCACTATAAACCACACTGCACTGTATATCCTTCACTGTAAACCACACTGCATTGTATATCCTTCACTATAAACCACGCTGCATTGTATATCCTTCACTATAAACCCCACACTGCAGTGTATATCCTTCACTATAAACCTCACTGCATTGTATATCCTTCACTATAAACCACACTGCATTGTATATCCTTCACTATAAACCACACAGCATTATATATCCTTCACTATAAACCACACTGCATTGTATGTCCTTCACTATAAACCTCACAGCATTATATATCCTTCACTATAAACCACACACTGCACTGTATATCCTTCACTATAAACCACACTGCATTGTATATCCTTCACTATAAACCACACTGCATTGTATATCCTTCACTCTAAACCACACTGCAGTGTATATCCTTCACTATAAACCACACTGCATTATATATCCTTCACTATAAACCACACTGCATTATAGATCCTTCACTATAAACCACACACTGCACTGTATATCCTTCACAATAAACCACACTGCACTGTATATCCTTCACTGTAAACCACACTGCAGTGTATATCCTTCACTATAAACCCCACACTGCATTGTATATCCTTCACTATAAACCACACACTGCATTGTATATCCTTCACTATAAACCACACACTGCATTGTATATCCTTCACTATAAACCACACTGCATTGTATATCCTTCACTATAAACCACACTGCATTATATATCCTTCACTATAAACCACACAGCATTATATATCCTTCACTATAAACCACACACTGCATTGTATATCCTTCACTATAAACCTCACTGCATTATATATCCTTCACTATAAACCACACTGCATTGTATATCCTTCACTATAAACCACACAGCATTATATATCCTTCACTATAAACCACACTGCATTGTATGTCCTTCACTATAAACCACGCTGCATTGTATATCCTTCACTATAAACCACACTGCATTGTATGTCCTTCACTATAAACCTCACAGCATTATATATCCTTCACTATAAACCACACTGCATTGTATGTCCTTCACTATAAACCTCACAGCATTATATATCCTTCACTATAAACCACACTGCATTGTATATCCTTCACTATAAACCACACTGCATTGTATACACACTGCATTGTATATCCTTCACTATAAACCACACTGCATTGTATGTCCTTCACTATAAAACCTCACTGCTTCAACTTCTATAAAATGATCTGTAAACAACTAGTTTAATGTCACTAGTTAGGGGGAAACAAACTATTACTTTCAATTCTGAATGGTGGAGATAAATAGATAATTGATGAAGGTGCACAGAGGCTAACTAATCCTATTCAATATCTAACCAACTAACTCAGCCTCGACACAACCCAAAACACACAACTTTGACCAGAGAAAACACATGTTTATTTTCATACTTAAAGGAGTATCAAAAGCGGATGTGACTAGTTAGTTAAAGTTACCTTTGCTTGAAAAGTGGATCACTTCTTAGTTGACAATACGGGTTATAAAGAGTGAGAAACCGACACCGTTAGATGCAATATATATAAGGAGTAAATTAATTAAAAGTAGTTCATCCAACAACAAAAAAAGGGGGACGGCTCCTTCTCACGACTTTTGTTTTCCTGTTGAATTTATTTTTTCGCGCCGGGTTCCGGAAACCTCAGACCGGACGTGACGGATATCGCGTCACCTTGGCGACCGGCCGAGAAGCGTTCCCTAGTTACCACGGCAACAACGTTAAAAATGTGAATTTTCGTCGTAAAAAAAATGTATTCAACTTTTTGGGTCTTCATTCAAAGTTCGGTTTTAGCACTTTGATTAAGGTTAAGGTTTAAGCGGGGTTATGACTTTGTGGCAGTAGTAAAGAGTGACGACCCAGACGAAAAGGTTATAATCATAGAAATATAATGAATAGAACGGCGGTCCCCAACGATGGCATAATGGTTGGACTGGCAGACATTGCGAGCACATAGGGGCAAAGCAGGAAGTAAAAGCAGGAAGTGTACCCATCAATATGTGCTGGGATTTGTTGATTTGGCTGGCCCTTAAATGTACACAGAGAGCTAACATTAATAATATGCATGTTAATTTCTCCCGGTTCAAAGTGGAGGAGAGATTGACTTCATCACTACTTGTATTTGTGAGCAGTATTGACATATTGAATCCACCGAGGTGTCTGTTTAAACGACTAGCACACAGTTTACAAGACATGCCACCAGAGGTTTGTCCTGAACAGACTATGGGAGGCGCACAGTACTACATAGAGCCATGACTACATAACTGCCTTAATGTTGCTGGACCCCCAGGAAGAGGGGGGGGGGTCATCTCATGGGGATCCTTAATAAATACAAATCATCCCAGAAAAATCCAATACAAACTAAACAAACATTACAAAACAATACCTTCCATTGCATGAAGCACATCAGTTAAACATCAATAGAATGAACATTCTACATTACCACGGAAATGATCGCATCACAATACCAGGCAGCCATTGTGTGTGTCCACCAATGGGTTCACCGGTCAGATTGCCAAGGGTTAGAGGTTCCAAGACCGTTCTATTCATTATATCTCTATGGGTGTAATTGCCATAGAGATGAATAGAGGGCTCATCGTTGTATCCGTGCCGTTGTTGAGCCCCAACAGTGGAAATGTCATACTACCCATAAAACCTAGTGGTCAAAACATGGAAATGGTTCCAATTGTTTCTCCGCCAGTCATTTTATCCATTGTGGTTGCCGTTATGAAAAAGTATAAAGTATAAAGTATAAACACAAAAATGACAGGCTGCCTGACATTACTACGTTGTTTTCGCTGATGAGTCATTACACACAAGTACCAGTACTGTGTGATGTCATTACACTGCCCGGCCTCCTGCCTATTCTCCTCCTGCATCACCTCCTCCTGCCTATTCTCCTCCCTTTCTTCCTCCTGCCTCTACTCCTTGTGCCCAGCCTCTCTTCCTCCTCCCTCATCCTCCTCCTCCTCCTGCCCAGCCTCCTGCCTCTCTTCCTCCTCCCACATCCTCCTCTCCTCTTGTCCAACCTCCTGCCTCTCTTCCCGGTACAGCGTCTTCTGCAAGGACCAGCGGACCTGAAGTCCTGCCAGCCCGGCCAGTGTGGAAGGGAGAGACCAGACCTGGAGTCCTCCCAGCCCAGGTCTCTCCAAGCCCGGCCAGTGTGGAAGGGAGAGACCAGACCTGAGTCCTCCCAGCCAAGGTCTCTCCCAGCCCAGCCAGTGTGGAGAGGGAGAGGCCAGACCTGAAGTCCTCCCAGCCAGGGTTGCTCCCAGCCCGGCCAGTGTGGAGAGGGAGAGTCCAGACCTGAAGTCCTCCCAGCCCGGCCAGTGTGGAGAGGGAGAGGCCAGACCTGAAGTCCTCCCAGCCCAGGTCGCTCCCAGCCCGGCCAGTGTGGGAGAGAGAGGCCAGACCTGAAGTCCTCCCAGCCCGGCCAGTGTGGAGAGGGAGAGTCCAGACCTGAAGTCATCCAAGCCCAGGTCGCTCCCAGCCCGGCCAGTGTGGAGAGGGAGAGGCCAGACCTGAAGTCCTCCCAGCCAGGGTCGCTCCCAGCCCGGCCAGTGTGGAGAGGGAGAGTCTAGTGTCTCCATACCTGGTTCTTCTTGAACTCTGAACTGTCAAAGACCCGGTGAAGGAGAACCAGTGAACGGACCAGGAATGTTCTCCTGCGGTGCTACAGGAGCCCAAGGTTGACAGACAGTCAATGTTGAGACAAAGGTGTCTTTATTTAAACAGGGAGTCAATGCTGAGACCAAGGTGTCTTTATTCAGACAGGAGTCAATGCTGAGACCAAGGTGTCTTTATTCAGACAGGAGTCAATGCTGTGACCAAGGTGTCTTTATTTAGACAGTCAATGCTGAGACCAAGGTGTCTTTATTTAGACAGGGAGTCAATGCTGAGACCAGGGAGTCAATGCTGAGACCAAGGTGTCTTTATTTAGACAGGGAGTCAATGCTGAGACCAGGGAGTCAATGCTGAGACCAAGGTGTCTTTATTCAGACAGGGAGTCAATGCTGAGATCAAGGTGTCTTTATTTAGACAGGAGTCAATGCTGAGACCAAGGTGCCTTTATTTAAACAGGGAGTCATTGCGGAGACCAAGGTGTCTTTGTTGAGACAGGGAGTCAATGCTGAGACCAAGGTGTCTTTATTTAGACAGGGAGTCATTGCGGAGACCAAGGTGTCTTTATTTAGAGACAGGGAGTCAATGCTGAGACCAAGGTGTCTTTATTTAGACAGGAGTCAATGCTGAGACCAAGGTGTCTTTATTTAGACAGGAGTCAATGCTGAGACCAAGGTGTCTTTATTTAAACAGGGAGTCAATGCTGAGACCAAGGTGTCTTTATTTAGAGACAGGGAGTCAATGCTGAGACCGAGGTGTCTTTATTTAGACAGGAGTCAATGCTGAGACCAAGGTGTCTTTATTTAGACAGGGAGTCAATGCTGAGACCAAGGTGTCTTTATTTAAACAGGGAGTCAATGCTGAGACCAAGGTGTCTTTATTTAAACAGGGAGTCAATGCTGAGACCGAGGTGTCTTTATTTAGACAGGGAGTCAATGCTGAGACCGAGGTGTCTTTATTTAGACAGGGAGTCAATGCTGAGACCGAGGTCTCTGTTCCAGATTCATAAACACAGTAAAATGCACGTTATTTATACACATCAACACATGAAAACATTTGTTCCACCATGAAATATATTGAGGCAAAAATGACAGACAGTCGTCCAAAAAATGAGCTCAATAGAACTGAATTTATTGAACATTTAAATGTACTTGGATGTGATGTAATTACACAGGCCGATGCTGCAGGGATGTAATGAGGTGATGTAATTACACAGGCCGACGCTGCAGGGATGTAGAGGTCATGTGATGTAATTACACAGGCCGATGCTGCAGGGATGTAGAGGTTATGTGATGTAATTACACAGGCCGATGCTGCAGGGATGTAGAGGTCATGTGATGTAATTACACAGGCCGATGCTGCAGGGATGTAGAGGTTATGTGATGTAATTACACAGGCCGATGCTGCAGGGATGTAGAGGTCATGTGATGTAATTACACAGGCCGATGCTGCAGGGATGTAGAGGTCATGTGATGTAATTACACAGGCCGACGCTGCAGGGATGTAGAGGTCATGTGATGTAATTACACAGGCCGATGCTGCAGGGATGTAGAGGTTATGTGATGTAATTACACAGGCCGATGCTGCAGGGATGTAGAGGTCATGTGATGTAATTACACAGGCCGATGCTGCAGGGATGTAGAGGTCATGTGATGTAATTACACAGGCCGATGCTGCAGGGATGTAGAGGTTATGTGATGTAATTACACAGGCCGATGCTGCAGGGATGTAGAGGTTATGTGATGTAATTACACAGGCCGGCTGCAGGGATGTAGAGGTTATGTGATGTAATTACACAGGCCGACGCTGCAGGGATGTAGAGGTCATGTGATGTAATTACACAGGCCGACGCTGCAGGGATGTAGAGGTCATGTGATGTAATTACACAGGCCGATGCTGCAGGGATGTAGAGGTCATGTGATGTAATTACACAGGCCGATGCTGCAGGGATGTAGAGGTTATGTGATGTAATTACACAGGCCGATGCTGCAGGGATGTAGAGGTCATGTGATGTAATTACACAGGCCGATGCTGCAGGGATGTAGAGGTCATGTGATGTAATTACACAGGCCGATGCTGCAGGGATGTAATGAGGTGATGTAATTACACAGGCCGATGCTGCAGGGATGTAATGAGGTGATGTAATTACACAGGCCGATGCTGCAGGGATGTAATGAGGTGATGTAATTATACAGGCCGATGCTGCAGGGATGTAATGAGGTGATGTAATTACACAGGCCGATGCTGCAGGGATGTAGTGAGGTGATGTAATTACACAGGCCGATGCTGCAGGGATGTAGAGGTTATGTGATGTAATTACACAGGCCGATGCTGCAGGGATGTAGAGGTTATGTGATGTAATTACACAGGCCGATGCTGCAGGGATGTAGAGGTTATGTGATGTAATTACACAGGCCGATGCTGCAGGGATGTAGAGGTCATGTGATTACACAGGCCGATGCTGCAGGGATGTAGTGAGGTGATGTAATTACACAGGCCGATGCTGCAGGGATGTAGTGAGGTGATGTAATTACACAGGCCGATGCTGCAGGGATGTAATGAGGTGATGTAATTACACAGGCCGATGCTGCAGGGATGTAATGAGGTGATGTAATTACACAGGCCGATGCTGCAGGGATGTAATGAGGTGATGTAATTACACAGGCCGATGCTGCAGGGATGTAATGAGGTGATGTAATTACACAGGCCGACGCTGCAGGGATGTAATGAGGTGATGTAATTACACAGGCCGATGCTGCAGGGATGTAGTGAGGTGATGTAATTACACAGGCCGATGCTGCAGGGATGTAATGAGGTGATGTAATTACACAGGCCGATGCTGCAGGGATGTAGAGGTTATGTGATGTAATTACACAGGCCGATGCTGCAGGGATGTAATGAGGTGATGTAATTACACAGGCCGATGCTGCAGGGATGTAATGAGGTGATGTAATTACACAGGCCGATGCTGCAGGGATGTAATGAGGTGATGTAATTACACAGGCCGACGCTGCAGGGATGTAATGAGGTGATGTGATGTAATTACACAGGCCGATGCTGCAGGGATGTAGAGGTCATGTGATGTAATTACACAGGCCGATGCTGCAGGGATGTAGAGGTCATGTGATGTAATTACACAGGCCGATGCTGCAGGGATGTAGAGCTGATGTGATGTAATTACACAGGCCGATGCTGCAGGGATGTAATGAGGTGGTGTAATTACACAGGCCGATGCTGCAGGGATGTAGAGGTCATTTGAAGCAGCCTTTCTTCCATCGCGTGTTTGGAACAATGACAAAGACATCGGCAACTTTGTATTCTGTCGTCAACTCCGCTCTGAAGTGACCTGGCGGGCACCGTCAGGCAGAGATCAACATCTTGATGTATGTTCAGTGAGATCTGAGTTTACAGTGTACAACATCTAGCACTTAGCTGACATTTGTTTGTTTTTTTAACAAGCTTTTTCAAGTACAACATTAATATAATGATGGTTTTGGGAAACATTGAAGGAGATTTAATGATGCTCCCTAACGAAGGTTTTAAAGAGGAATTTATTAGTCTTACGATGCTTCTGAGAAATCAGTCTCTCTGGGTCTCCTGTTCTCTCACCCAGAGGATTATGGTTGTATCCTAAATGGCACGTCTCTCTCCCTCCCTGCTAGAGGCACCTCTCTCTCTCTCCCTCCCTGCTAGAGGCACCTCTCTCTCTCTCCCTCCCTGCTAGAGGCACCTCTCTCTCTCCCTCCCTGCTAGAGGCACCTCTCTCTCTCCCTCCCTGCTAGAGGCACCTCTCTCTCTCCCTCCCTGCTAGAGGCACCTCTCTCTCTCCCTCCCTGCTAGAGGCACTCTCTCTCTCCCTCCCTGCTAGAGGCACCTCTCTCTCTCCCTCCCTGCTAGAGGCACCTCTCTCTCCTCCCTGCTAGAGGCACCTCTCTCTCTCCCTCCCTGCTAGAGGCACCTCTCTCTCTCCCTCCCTGCTAGAGGCACCTCTCTCTCTCCCTCCCTGCTAGAGGCACCTCTCTCTCTCCCTCCCTGCTAGAGGCACGTCTCTCTCTCTCCCTCCCTGCTAGAGGCACGTCTCTCTCTCTCCCTCCCTGCTAGAGGCACGTCTCTCTCCCTCCCTGCTAGAGGCACGTCTCTCTCCCTCCCTGCTAGAGGCACGTCTCTCTCCCTCCCTGCTAGAGGCACGTTTCTCTCCCTCCCTGCTAGAGGCACCTCTCTCTCTCTCCTCCCTGCTAGAGGCACTCTCTCTCTCCCTCCCTGCTAGAGGCACCTCTCTCTCTCCCTCCCTGCTAGAGGCACCTCTCTCTCTCCCTCCGTGCTAGAGGCACGTCTCTCTCCCTCCCTGCTAGAGGCACCTCTCTCTCTCCCTCCCTGCTAGAGGCACGTCTCTCTCCCTCCCTGCTAGAGGCACCTCTCTCTCCCTCCCTCCCTGCTAGAGGCACGTCTCTCTCCCTCCCTGCTAGAGGCACGTCTCTCTCCCTCCCTGCTAGAGGCACCTCTCTCTCTCCCTCCCTGCTAGAGGCACGTCTCTCTCCCTCCCTGCTAGAGGCACGTCTCTCTCCCTCCCTGCTAGAGGCACCTCTCTCTCTCCCTCCCTGCTAGAGGCACGTCTCTCTCCCTCCCTGCTAGAGGCACCTCTCTCTCCCTCCCTCCCTGCTAGAGGCACGTCTCTCTCCCTCCCTGCTAGAGGCACCTCTCTCTCCCTCCCTCCCTGCTAGAGGCACGTCTCTCTCCCTCCCTGCTAGAGGCACCTCTCTCTCTCCCTCCCTGCCAGAGGCACGTCTCTCTCTCTCCCTCCCTGCTAGAGGCACCTCTCTCTCCCTCCCTCCCTGCTAGAGGCACGTCTCTCTCCCTGCTAGAGGCACGTCTCTCTCCCTCCCTGCTAGAGGCACCTCTCTCTCTCCCTCCCTGCTAGAGGCACGTCTCTCTCTCCCTCCCTGCTAGAGGCACGTCTCTCTCCCTCCCTCCCTGCTAGAGGCACGTCTCTCTCCCTCCCTGCTAGAGGCACCTCTCTCTCCCTCCCTGCTAGAGGCACCTCTCTCTCTCCCTCCCTGCTAGAGGCACGTCTCTCTCTCCCTCCCTGCTTGAGGCACCTCTCTCTCTCTCCCTCCCTGCTAGAGGCACGTCTCTCTCCCTCCCTGCTAGAGGCACCTCTCTCTCTCCCTCCCTGCTAGAGGCACGTCTCTCTCCCTCCCTGCTAGAGGCACGTCTCTCTCCCTCCCTGCTAGAGGCACGTCTCTCCCTCCCTGCTAGAGGCACCTCTCTCTCCCTCCCTGCTAGAGGCACCTCTCTCTCTCCCTCCCTGCTAGAGGCACGTCTCTCTCCCTCCCTGCTAGAGGCACGTCTCTCTCTCTCCCTCCCTGCTAGAGGCACGTCTCTCTCTCTCTCCCTCCCTGCTAGAGGCACGTCTCTCTCTCTCCCTCCCTGCTAGAGGCACGTCTCTCTCCCTCCCTGCTAGAGGCACGTCTCTCTCTCTCCCTCCCTGCTAGAGGCACGTCTCTCTCCCTCCTCTCACACTTCATCGTCTTCGATAAATAAAGTAGTTTAAAAATATGACTTTTTTTTTTTTTCTCACTCAGATCGGGTCTGGATCCAACCATGTCGATATGGAACGGGTCTAGTTGTCCTCAGTCTCTATATTAAACAGAATAATTGATGCACTTCGGGTCCGGGTGGGACAGCCCCAGGTCCAGTTCGAACAGGTCCAACTTTTGAACCCGTGAAGACCTCTAATCTGAGGGGCTGTGATTGGCTAGATGCTTCTTCACTCTCTGGCATCACCATGGTGATGAGGGGCTCTGATTGGCTAGTTGCCTCTTTGCTCTCTGGTGTCCCAATTGTGACGAGGGCGGGGCCTGGGCAACGCGGCTTTGGAAGAGGGTCAGTTGATCGAGCAGTGGGAGGGGCATGTCTCTGATGACCAATGGAAGGTCTTCATGGAGCAGAGGGTAGATGACCACACTGAGGGCCGGACGCTCCACAGAGAACCTAGAGGAAGGAGAGGGCTTCATTATATAGAACAACCCTCATATAGAACTACCCTCAAATAGAACTATCAGTATATATAACTATCATCAAATATTTTTATTTTATTTTTATTTCACCTTTATTTAACCAGGTAGGCTAGTTGAGAACAAGTTCTCATTTGCAACTGCGACCTGGCCAAGATAAAGCATAGCAGTGTGAGCAGACAACACAGAGTTACACATGGAATAAACAATTAACAAGTCAGTAACACAGTAGAAAACAAAGGGGAGTCTATATACAATGTGTGCAAAAGGCATGAGGAGGTAGGCGAATAATTACAATTTTGCAGATTAACACTGGAGTGATAAATGATCAGATGGTCATGTACAGGTAGAGATATTGGTGTGCAAAAGAGCAGAAAAGTAAATAAATATAAACAGTATGGGGATGAGGTAGGTAAAAATGGGTGGGCTATTTACCGATAGACTATGTACAGCAGCAGCGATCGGTTAGCTGCTCAGATAGCTGATGTTTGAAGTTGGTGAGGGAGATAAAAGTCTCCAAATAGAACTATCATTATATAGAACTACCCTCAAATAGAACTATAATTATATATAACTATCATCAAATAGAACCACCCTCATATAGAACCACCCTCATATAGAACCACCCTCATATAGAACCACCCTCATATAGAACCACCCTCATATAGAACCACCCTCATATAGAACCACCCTCATATAGAACCACCACCCTCATATAGAACCACCCTCATATAGAACCACCCTCATATAGAACCACCCTCATATAGAACCACCCTCATATAGAACCACCCTCATATAGAACCACCCTCATATAGAACCACCCTCATATTGAACTACCCTCATATTGAACTATCCTCATATAGAACTACATAGAACTATCATTATATAGAACTACCATTATATTATCATTATATAGAACTACCATTATATTATCATTATATAGAACTATCATCATATAATTATTATATCGAATTATCCTCATATAGACCTATC
>NW_024607999.1:0-40000 GCF_018296145.1 Oncorhynchus tshawytscha
CAGTCAATACAATCAACCAACACATATATCAATACACCACCAACCAATACATCAGCCAATTAACCAACCAACCAATACATCAACCAATACACCAACCAACCAATACACCAACCAATACATCAACCAACCAACCAATACATCAACCAACCAATACACCAACCAATACATCAACCAACCAACCAATACATCAATACATCAATCAATACACCAACCAATCAATCAATCAACCAACTAATACATCAATCAACCAACCAATACATCAATCAACCAACCAATACATCAATCAACCAACACATCAACCAACCAACCAATACATCAATCAATACACCAACCAATCAATCAATACATCAATCAACCAACCAATACAACAATCAACCAACCAATACATCAATCAACCAATACACCAACCAACCAATACATCAACCAACCAATACATCAATACACCAACCAACCAATACATCAACCAACCAATACACCAACCAACCAATACATCAACCAACCAATACATCAATACATCAACCAACCAACCAACCAACCAATACATCAATCAACCAATACATCAACCAACCAATACATCAACCAACCAACAAATACATCAACCAACAAACCAATACATCAATACACCAACCAATACATCAATCAACCAACCAATACATCAATATATCAATCAACCAACCAATACATCAATATATCAAATCAACCAACCAATACATCAATCAACCAACCAATACATCAACCAACCAATACATCAACCAACCAATACATCAATCAACCAATACATCAATCAACCAACCAATACATCAATCAACCAATACATCAATCAACCAACCAATACATCAATCAACCAATACATCAACCAACCAATACATCAATCAATCAACCAACCAACACATCACCCAGTCAATACATTAACCAATCAATACATCAACCAATACATTAATCAATCAACCAGTCAATACATCAACCAATCAATACATCAACCAATACATTAATCAATCAACCAGTCAAGACATCAACCAATCCATACATCAACCAATAAATTAATCAATCAACCAGTCAATACATCAACCAATACTTTAATCAATCAAGCAACAATACATCAACCAACCAATACATCAACCAACACATCAATCAACCAATCAACCAATACATCAACATCAACCAACCAATACATCAATCAACCAATACATCAATACATCAACCAATACATTAATCAATACACCAACCAATACATTAATTAATCCATAATCACAGCATCAGGTATCATCAACTGGCACCCAGGAGTGTAGTTCTATCCTACTGGAGGATGCTGGGTGGTGGTATAGGAGTAGAGGATGCTGGGTAGTGGGATAGCAGTAGAGGATGCTGGGTAGTGGGATAGCAGTAGAGGATGCTGGGTATTGTTGTGGTATAGCAGTAGAGGATGCTGGGTAGTGGGATAGCAGTAGAGGATGCTGGGTAGTGTAGTTCTACCTTAACCAGGATGTATGAGTGGATGATGCTGGGTTTTATAATTCTACCTTAACCAGGATATACGAGTGGAGGATGCTGGGTAGTGTAGTTCTACCTTAACCAGGATGTATGAGTGGAGGATGCTGGGTAGTTTAGCCACACCCATGTATACGATTGATCACAGAGCCGTGCAATCTCCATAGACAAACATTGGCAGTAGAATGGCCTTACTGAAGAGCTCAGTGACTTTCAATGTGGCATCGTCATAGGATGCCACTTTTCCAACAAGTCAGTTTGTCAAATGTCTCCCCTGCTAATGCTAACCCGGTCAACTGTAAGTGTTGTTATTGTGAAGTGGAAACGTCTAGGAGCAACAACGGCTCAGCCGCAAAGTGGTAAGCCACACAAGCTCACAGAACGGGACCGCTGAAGCGCGTAAAAATCGTCTGTTGCAACACTCACTACATTGGTATAGTAGTAGAGGATGCTGGGTAGTGTAGTGGTATAGCAGTAGAGGATGCTGGCTAATGTAGTGGTATAGCAGTAGAGGATGCTGGCTAGTGTAGTGGTAGAGCAGTGGAGGATGCTGGGTAGTGTAGTTCTACCTTAACCAGTATGTATGAGTGGAGGATGCTGGGTAATGTAGGGGTATAGCAGTAGAGGGTGCTGGCTAGTGTAGTGGTAGAGCATTAGAGGGTGCTGGCTAGTGTAGTGGTAGAGCAGTGGAGGACGCTGGGGTGTAGTTCTACCTTAACCAGTATGTATGAGTGGAGGATGCTGGGTAATGTAGGGGTATAGCAGTAGAGGGTGCTGGCTAGTGTAGTGGTAGAGCATTAGAGGGTGCTGGCTAGTGTAGTGGTAGAGCAGTGGAGGATGCTGGGTAGTGTAGTTCTACCTTAACCAGTATGTATGAGTGGAGGATCATGAGGTTGGTGTTCATCTCAGCAGGGATTCTGATCTTCTGTGTCTGCAGCTCAGTGTACATACTGAACAGCACGTCATGGGCGGTACGGTAGTTCCCTGGAACACACATGCACACGAACACGTCCTTTAAGGTACGTACATGACTGTGTGTATATGAGTGTGTGTATATGACTGTGTGTATATGAGTGCGTGTATACATATGACTGTGTGTATATTTATGACTGTGTGTATATACAGTACCAATCAAAAGTTTGGACACCTACTCATTCAAGGGTTATTTATTTATTTTTACTATTTCCCACATTGTAGAATAATAGTGAAAACATCAAAACTATGAAATAACACATATGGAATCATGTAGTAACCAAAAAAGTGTAAAACAAATAAAAAAATATTTTATATTTGAGATTCTTCAAAGTAGCCACCCGCCTTCATGACAGCTTTGCATTCCTCTTGGCATTCTCTCAACCAGCTTCATGAGGTAGTCACAAATTCCAAAAATTAACTTTTAACAAGGCACACCTGTTAATTGAAATGGATTCCAGGTGACTACCTCATGAAACTGGTTGAGAGAACAGGAATGAGTGTGCAAAGCTGCCATCAAGGCAAAGGGTAGCTACTTTGAAGAATCTAAAATAAAATATATATAAAATATGTTTAACACTTTTTTGGTTACTTCATGACTCCATATGTGCTATTTCATAGTTTTTATGTCTTCACTATTATTCTGCAGCGATACGCCATCCCATCTGGTTTGCGCTTAGTGGGGCAATAATTTGTTTTTTTCAACAGGACAATGACCCAACACACCTCCAGGCTGTGTAAGGCCTATTTGACCAAGAAGGAGAGTGATCGAGTGCTGTATCAGATGACCTGGCCTCCACAATCACCTGACCTCAACCCAATTGAGATGGTTTGGGATGAGTTGGACCACAGAGTGAAGGCAAAGCAGCCAACAAGTGCTAAGCATATGTGGGAACTCCTTCAAGACTGTTGGAAAAGCATTCCAGGTGAAGCTGGTTGAGAGAATGTCAAGAGTGTGCAAAGCTGTCATCAATGCAAAGGGTGGCTACTTTGAAGAATCTAAAATATATTTTGATTTGCTTAAAACGTTTTTGGTTACTACATGATTCCATATGTGTTATTTCATAGTTTTGATGTTTTCACTATTATTTTACAATTCTAGAAAATAGTAAAAATAAAGAAAAACCCTTGAATGAGTAGGTGTCCAAACTTCTGACTGATACTGTATATGAGTTTGTATATATACAGTGGGGCAAAAAAGTATTTAGTCAGCCACTAATTGTGTAAGTTCTCCCACTTAAAAAGATGAGAGAGGCCTGTAATTTTCATCATAGGTACACTTCAACTATGACAGACAAAATGAGAAAAAATATCCAGAAAATCACATTGTAGGATTTTTAATGAATTTATTTGCAAATTATGGTGGAAAATAAGTATTTGGTCAATAACAAAAGTTTATCTCAATACTTTGTTATATACCCTTTGTTGGCAATGACAGAGGTCAAATGTTTTCTGTAAGTCTTCACAAGGTTTTCACACACTGTTGCTGGTATTTTGGTCCATTCCTCCAGGCAGATCTCCTCTAGAGCAGTGATGTTTTGGGTCTGTTGCTGGGCAACACGGACTTTCAACTCCCTCCAAAGATTTTCTATGGGGTCGAGATCTGGAGATTGGCTAGGCCACTCCAGGACCTTCAAATGCTTCTTACGAAGCCACTCCTTCATTGCCCGGGCGGTGTGTTTGGGATCATTGTCATGCTGAAAGACCCAGCCCGTTTCATCTTCAATGCCCTTGCTGATGGAAGGAGGTTTTCACTCAAAATCTCACGATACATGGCCCCATTCATTCTTTCCTTTACACGGATCAGTCGTCCTGGTCCCTTTGCAGAAAAACAGCCCCAAAACATGATGTTTCCACCCCCATGCTTCACAGTAGGTATGGTGTTCTTTGGATGCAACTCAGCATTCTTTGTCCTCCAAACACGACGAGTTGAGTTTTTACCAAAAAGTTATATTTTGGTTTCATCTGACCATATGACATTCTCCCAATCTTCTTCTGGATCATCCAAATGCTCTCTAGCAAACTTCAGACGGGCCTGGACATGTACTGGTTTAAGCAGGGGGACACATCTGGCACTGCAGATTTGAGTCCCTGGCGGCGTAGTGTGTTACTGATGGTAGGCTTTGTTACTTTGGTCCCAGCTCTCTGCAGGTCATTCACTAGGTCCCCCCGTGTGGTTCTGGGATTTTTGCTCACCGTTCTTGTGATAATTTTGACCCCACGGGGTGAGATCTTGCGTGGAGCCCCAGATTGAGGGAGATTATCAGTGGTCTTGTATGTCTTCCAATACCTAATAATTGCTCCCACAGTTGATTTCTTCAAACCAAGCTGCTTACCTATTGCAGATTCAGTCTTCCCAGCCTGGTGCAGGTCTACAATTTTGTTTCTGGTGTCCTTTGACAGCTCTTTGGTCTTGGCCATAGTGAAGTTTGGAGTGTGACTGCTTGAGGTTGTGGACAGGTGTCTTTTATACTGATAACAAGTTCAAACAGGTGCCATTAATACAGGTAACGAGTGGAGGACAGAGGAGCCTCTTAAAGAAGAAGTTACAGGTCTGTGAGAGCCAGAAATCTTGCTTGTTTGTAGGTGACCAAATACTTCTCTTCCACCATAATTTGCAAATAAATTCATTAAAAATCCTACAATGTGATTTTCTTTTCTCATTTTGTCTGTCATAGTTGAAGTGTACCTATGGTGAAAATTACAGGCCTCTCTCATCATTTTAAGTGGGAGAACTTGCACAATTGGTGGCTGACTAAATACTTTTTGCCCCCACTGTATATATATATATATATATATATGAGTGTGTACCTGCAGACTGCTCCTCTCTAGCGATGATGATGGCAGTACATGCTGCCTCTCTGTACTGCAGCAGGCCCATGTAGAGACGGAACAGGTACTTGGCATCCTGGGAGGAGGGGGAAGACAACACCACTACTCAGTGATAGGCTCCCTGTCAGATGGCAGCCAATCAGACGGCACGTCAGAGAGAGCAAACGCACGGATTGGGTGGCAGGTGGAGGGGTGGGGACAGAGAGCCCACACAATGCTTATAGTGTAAAATAAAAATCTCTCTCACAGACAGACAGACAGACAGACAGACAGACAGACAGACAGACAGACAGACAGACAGACAGACAGACAGACAGACAGACAGAGTGAAAGAAAAGTCAAGCGACTATTCCAATCAATTAAAGACAGACAGATATTGATAAGTTAGTATAATATTGATTACCTTGGGCATGCCGTCACTTTCCCCCATCAGGTAATCAATCAGCTGATTGGTCAAAGACTCATCCTTGGCTTGGCCCACCTGGAAAACACACACACAGTCTTGTATAATTAACTTTGTAGGGACACACTTACCCTAAACACACAGTCTTGTATAACTAACCTTGTGGGGACACACTTACCCTAAACACAGTCTTGTATAACTAACCTTGTGGGGACACACTTACCCTAAACACACAGTCTTGTATAACTAACCTTGAAAACACAGATACACACACACAGTCTTGTATAACTAACCTTGTGGGGACACACTTACCCTAAACACAGTCTTGTATAACTAACCTTGTGGGGACACACTTACCCTAAACACACAGTCTTGTACAACTAACCTTGTGGGGACACACTTACCCTAAACACACAGTCTTGTATAACCAACCTTGAAAAACACACACACACACACACACACACACACACACACACACAAAACACACACACACACACACACACACACACACACACAGTCTTGTATAACTAACCTTGTGGGGACACACTTACCCTAAACACACAGTCTTGTATAACTAACCTTGTGGGGACACACTTACCCTAAACACACAGTCTTGTATAACTAACCTTGTGGGGACACACTTACCTTAAACACACAGTCTTGTATAACTAACCTTGTGGGGACACACTTACCCTAAACACACAGTCTTGTATAACCGACCTTGTGGGGACACACTTACCCTAAACACACAGTCTTGTATAACTAACCTTGTGGGGACACACACCCTAAACACACAGTCTTGTATAACTGACCTTGTGGGGACACACACCCTAAACTCACACAATTCCGTCCTATTCAAAATACAATTTTCCCTAACCCATACTCTTAACCCTAGTTCCTAACCCAAACTCTTAACCCTAGTTCCTAACCCTAACCCTAGTTCCTAAACGTAACCCTAGTTCCTAACCCATCCCAACCCATACTCTTAACCCTAGTTCCTAACCCTAACCCTAGTTCCTAACCCATACTCTTAACCCTAGTTCCTAACCCATACTCTTAACCCTAGTTCCTAACCCATCCTAACCCATACTCTTAACCCTAGTTCCTAACCGTAACCCTAGTTCGTAACCCATCCTAACCCATACTCTTAACCCTAGTTCCTAACCCTAACCCTAGTTCCTAACCCATACTCTTAACCCTAGTTCCCCAAATAACCCTAGTTCCTAACCCCCTAGTTCCTAACCGTAACCCTAGTTCCTAACCCATCCCAACCCATACTCTTAACCCTAGTTCCTAACCCTAACCCTAGTTCCTAACCCATACTCTTAACCCTAGTTCCTAACCCATACTCTTAACCCTAGTTCCTTCCTAACCCATACTCTTAACCCTAGTTCCTAACCGTAACCCGTAACCCATCCTAACCCATACTCTTAACCCTAGTTCCTAACCCTAACCCTAGTTCCTAACCCATACTCTTAACCCTAGTTCCTAACCCATACTCTTAACCCTAGTTCCTAACCCATACTCTTAACCCTAGTTCCTAACCCATACTCTTAACCCTAGTTCCTAACCCATACTCTTAACCCTAGTTCCTAACCCTAGTTCCTAACCCATCCTAACCCATACTCTTAACCCTAGTTCCTAACCGTAACCCTAGTTCGTAACCCATCCTAACCCATACTCTTAACCCTAGTTCCTAACCCTAGTTCCTAACCCATACTCTTAACCCTAGTTCCTAACCCATACTCTTAACCCAAGTTCCTAATCCATACTCTTAACCCTAGTTCCTAACCTATACTCTTAACCCTAGTTCCTAACCCATACACTTAAACCTAAACCCTAGTTCCTAACCCATACTCTTAACCCTAAACCCTAGTTCCTAACCTATACTCTTAACCCTAGTTCCTAACCCATACACTTAAACCCTAGTTCCTAACCCACACTCTTAACCCTAAACCCTAGTTCCTAACCCATACTATTAACCCTAGTTCCTAACCCATACTATTAACCCTAGTTCCTAACCCATACTCTTAACCCTAAACCCTAGTTCCTAACCCATACTCTTAACCCTAAACCCTAGTTCCTAACCCATACTCTTAACTCTTAACCCTAGTTCCTAACCCTAACCCTAGTTCCTAACCCAAACTCTTAACCCTAGTTCCTAACCTATACTCTTAACCCTAGTTCCTAACCCAAACTATTAACCCTAGTTCCTAACCCATACTCTTAACCCTAAACCCTAGTTCCTAACCCATACTCTTAACCCTAAACCCTAGTTCCTAACCCATACTATTAACCCTAGTTCCTAACCCATACTCTTAACCCTAAACCCTAGTTCCTAACCCATACTCTTAACCTAAACCCTAGTTCCTAACCCATACTCTTAACTCTTAACCCTAGTTCCTAACCCTAACCCTAGTTCCTAACCCATCTTAACCCATACTCTTAACCCTAACCCATACTCTTAACCCTAGTTCCTAACCCATACTCTTAACCCTAGTTCCTAATCCATACTCTTAACCCTAGTTCCTAACCCTAACCCTAGTTCCTAACCCATACTCTTAACCCTAGTTCCTAACCCAAACTCTTAACCCTAGTTCCTAACCCTAGTTCCTAACCGTAACCCTAGTTCCTAACCCATCCCAACCCATACTCTTAACCCTAGTTCCTAACCCTAACCCTAGTTCCTAACCCATACTCTTAACCCTAGTTCCTAACCCATACTCTTAACCCTAGTTCCTAACCCTAGTTCTAACCCATACTCTTAACCCTAGTTCCTAACCCATACTCTTAACCCTAGTTCCTAACCCATACTCTTAACCCTAGTTCCTAACCCTAGTTCCTAACCCATCCTAACCCATACTCTTAACCCTAGTTCTAACCGTAACCCTAGTTCGTAACCCATCCTAACCCATACTCTTAACCCTAGTTCCTAACCTAGTTCCTAACCCATACTCTTAACCCTAGTTCCTAACCCATACTCTTAACCCAAGTTCCTAATCCATACTCTTAACCCTAGTTCCTAACCTATACTCTTAACCCTAGTTCCTAACCCATACACTTAAACCTAAACCCTAGTTCCTAACCCATACTCTTAACCCTAAACCCTAGTTCCTAACCTATACTCTTAACCCTAGTTCCTAACCCATACACTTAAACCCTAGTTCCTAACCCACACTCTTAACCTAAACCCTAGTTCCTAACCCATACTATTAACCCTAGTTCCTAACCCATACTATTAACCCTAGTTCCTAACCCATACTCTTAACCTAAACCCTAGTTCCTAACCCATACTCTTAACCCTAAACCCTAGTTCCTAACCCATACTCTTAACTCTTAACCCTAGTTCCTAACCTAACCCTAGTTCCTAACCCAAACTCTTAACCCTAGTTCTAACCTATACTCTTAACCCTAGTTCCTAACCCAAACTCTTAACCCTAGTTCCTAACCCATACTCTTAACCCTAAACCCTAGTTCCTAACCCATACTCTTAACCCTAAACCTAGTTCCTAACCCATACTATTAACCCTAGTTCCTAACCCATACTCTTAACCCTAAACCCTAGTTCCTAACCCATACTCTTAACCCTAAACCCTAGTTCCTAACCCACTCTTAACTCTTAACCCTAGTTCCTAACCTAACCCTAGTTCCTAACCCATCTTAACCCATACTCTTAACCCTAACCCATACTCTTAACCCTAGTTCCTAACCCATACTCTTAACCCTAGTTCCTAATCCATACTCTTAACCTTAGTTCCTAACCCAAACTCTTAACCCTAGTTCCTAACCCATACTCTTAACCCTAGTTCCTAACCCTAGTTCCTAACCCATAACCTTAACCCTAGTTCCTAACCCAAACTCTTAACCCTAGTTCCTAACCCTAACCCTAGTTCCTAACCCAAACTCTTAACCCTAGTTCCTAACCCTAACCCTAGTTCCTAACCCTAGTTCCTAACCCAAACTCTTAACCCTAGTTCCTAACCCTAACCCTAGTTCCTAACCCAAACTCTTAACCCTAGTTCCTAACCCTAACCCTAGTTCCTAACCCATACTCTTAAACCTAGTTCCTAACCCATAATCTTAACCCTAGTTCCTAACCCATACTCTTAACCCTAGTTCCTAACCCAAACTCTTAACCCTAGTTCCTAACCCTAACCCTAGTTCCTAACCCATTCTCTTAACCCTAGTTCCTAACCCAAACTCTTAACCCTAGTTCCTAACCCTAACCCCAGTTCCTAACCCATACTCTTAACCCTAAACCCTAGTTCCTAACCAAAATCCTAGTTCCTAACCCATACTCCTAAACCTAACCTTAGTTCCTAACCCTAACCCCTAGTTCCTAACCCATACTCTTAACCCTAAACCTAAAACTAACCTTAGCTCCTAACCATAATTCTAACCCTAACCCTAGTTCCTAACTCATACTCTTAACCCTAAACTCTAGTTCCTAACCCCTAGTTCCTAACCCATACTCTTAACCCTAAACCCTAGTTCCTAACCCATCCTCTTAACCCTAAACCCTAGTTCCTAACCCATACTCATAACCCTAAACCTAGTTCCTAATCCTAAACCCTAGTTCTAACTCATACTCATAACCCTAAACCTAACCTTAGTTCCTAACCCTAAAACCCTAGTTCCTAACCCATACTCTTAACCCTAAACCCTAGTTCCTAACCCATACTCGTAACCCTAAACCCTAGTTCCTAACCCATACTCTTAACCCTAAACCCTAGTTCCTAACCCATACTCTTAACCCTAAACCCTAGTTCCTAACCCATACTCGTAACCCTAAACCCTAGTTCCTAACCCATACTCTTAACCCTAAACCCTAGTTCCTAACCCATACTCTTAACCCTAAACCCTAGTTCCTAACCCATACTCTTAACTCTTAACCCTAGTTCCTAACCCTAACCCTAGTTCCTAACCCAAACTCTTAACCCTAGTTCCTAACCTATACTCTTAACCCTAGTTCCTAACCCAAACTCTTAACCCTAGTTCCTAACCCATACTCTTAACCCTAAACCCTAGTTCCTAACCCATACTCTTAACCCTAAACCCTAGTTCCTAACCCATACTATTAACCCTAGTTCCTAACCCATACTCTTAACCCTAAACCCTAGTTCCTAACCCATACTCTTAACCCTAAACCCTAGTTCCTAACCCATACTCTTAACTCTTAACCCTAGTTCCTAACCCTAACCCTAGTTCCTAACCCATCTTAACCCATACTCTTAACCCTAACCCATACTCTTAACCCTAGTTCCTAACCCATACTCTTAACCCTAGTTCCTAATCCATACTCTTAACCTTAGTTCCTAACCCAAACTCTTAACCCTAGTTCCTAACCCATACTCTTAACCCTAGTTCCTAACCCATAACCTTAACCCTAGTTCCTAACCCAAACTCTTAACCCTAGTTCCTAACCCTAACCCTAGTTCCTAACCCAAACTCTTAACCCTAGTTCCTAACCCTAACCCTAGTTCCTAACCCTAGTTCCTAACCCAAACTCTTAACCCTAGTTCCTAACCCTAACCCTAGTTCCTAACCCAAACTCTTAACCCTAGTTCCTAACCCTAACCCTAGTTCCTAACCCATACTCTTAAACCTAGTTCCTAACCCATAATCTTAACCCTAGTTCCTAACCCATACTCTTAACCCTAGTTCCTAACCCAAACTCTTAACCCTAGTTCCTAACCCTAACCCCAGTTCCTAACCCATACTCTTAACCCTAAACCCCAGTTCCTAACCCATACTCTTAACCCTAAACCCTAGTTCCTAACCAAAATCCTAGTTCCTAACCCATACTCCTAAACCTAACCTTAGTTCCTAACCCTAACCCCTAGTTCCTAACCCATACTCTTAACCCTAAACCTAAAACTAACCTTAGCTCCTAACCATAATTCTAACCCTAACCCTAGTTCCTAACTCATACTCTTAACCCTAAACTCTAGTTCCTAACCCCTAGTTCCTAACCCATACTCTTAACCCTAAACCCTAGTTCCTAACCCATCCTCTTAACCCTAAACCCTAGTTCCTAACCCATACTCATAACCCTAAACCTAGTTCCTAATCCTAAACCCTAGTTCCTAACTCATACTCATAACCCTAAACCTAACCTTAGTTCCTAACCCTAAAACCCTAGTTCCTAACCCATACTCTTAACCCTAAACCCTAGTTCCTAACCCATACTCGTAACCCTAAACCCTAGTTCCTAACCCATACTCTTAACCCTAAACCCTAGTTCCTAACCCCTAGTTCCTAACCCATACTCTTAACCCTAAACTTAAAAATAACCTTAGCTCCTAACCCTAATTCTAACCTTAACCCCCTAGAAACAGTTAAACACACACACACACACACTCCTGTCACCGTCTCTATAGCCATCTCGATGGCCAGGTTGTCATCGGTGTTGGGACATTTCAGGAAGTGCTTCAGGGCCTGAGAGAGTGTGAGAGAGAGAGAGAGAGACAGACAAACAGACAGAGAGGGAGAGAAGAGAGGGGGTGAGTGAGTGAATGGGCCAATTTATTAATGGGGGTGAATGGATGAATGGATAGATAAGTACTTTGCTGTACAGACAGACAGACAGACAGACAGACAGACAGACAGACAGACAGACAGACAGACAGACAGACAGATAGACAGATAGATAGATGAGTACTTTGCTGTACAGACAGACAGACAGACAGACAGACAGACAGACAGACAGACAGACAGACAGACAGACAGACAGACAGACAGACAGACAGACAGACAGACAGACAAGTAGAAAGATAGACAGACAGACAGACAGACAGACAGACAGATAGACAGATAGACAGATAGATGAGTACTTTGCTGTACAGACAGACAGACAGACAGACAGACAGACAGACAGACAGACAGACAGACAGACAGACAGACAGACAGACAGACAGACAGATAGATGAGTACTTTGCTGTACTGGCCACACTTGTGGAAGAACCTCCCAGCCTGCAGGTGTTTGTTCTCCCCTGGAAGTAGAGAGCCATACTCTGGTAGTCCTCCTGGGTGGCCTCAGAGCCTGTACACACACACACACACACACACACACACACACACACACACACACAGAAATATTCACTACTTTCCACTGATTATGAATGCATCAACACTAACAGGGTACATCTGATAGACTCCCTCCTCCTACACTCTCCCACACAGACTCCCTCCTCTCACACACTCACCCCCCCTCCTCTCAGCCCACAGACTCCCTCCTCCTCTCAGCCCACAGACTCCCTCCTCCCACACACTCACCCCCCCTCTCAGCCCACAGACTCCCTCCTCCCACACACTCACCCCCTCCTCTCAGCCCACAGACTCCCTCCTCCCACACACTCCCCCCTCTCAGCCCACAGACTCCCTCCTCCTCTCAGCCCACAGACTCCCTCCTCCCACACACTCACCCCCCCCCTCTCAGCCCACAGACTCCCTCCTCCCACACACTCACCCCCCTCCTCTCAGCCCACAGACTCCCTCCTCCCACACAGACTCCCTCCTCCCACACTCTCCCACACAGACACCTCCCCTCCTCCCCGTAGACACACAGACCCCCACCCCCTCTCAGTCCACAGACACCCCCTCCTCTCAGCTCCCAGACACCCCCTCCTCTCAGCTCCCAGGCACCACCTCTCCTCTCAGCCCCCAGACACCCCCCCACCCCCAGACACCCCCCTCCTCTCAGCCCACAGACACCCCCTCACCCCCAGACACCCCCTCCTCTCAGCCCCCAGACACCCCCTCCTCCCAGCCCCCAGACACCCCCTCCTCCCCAGACACAGACCCCCCCACCCCCTCCTCTCAGCCCCCAGACACCCCCTCCTCTCAGCCCCCAGACACCCTCCCTCCTCTCAGCCCCCAGACACCCCCCTCCTCCCAGCCCCCAGACACCCCCCTCCTCCCAGCCCCCAGACACCCCCTCCTCCCCGTGAGACACACAGACCCCCCACCCCCCTCCTCTCAGCCCCCAGACACCCCCCTCCTCTCAGCCCCCCACCCCCTCCTCCTCTCAGCCCCCAGACACCCCCTCCTCCCAGCCCCCAGACACCCCCCCCTCCTCTCAGCCCCCAGACACCCCCTCCTCCCAGCCCCCAGACACCCCCCTCCTCTCAGCCCACAGACCCCCCTCTTCTCAGCCCCCAGACACCCCCTCCTCTCAGCCCCCAGACACCCCCCTCCTCTCAGCCCCCAGACACACCCCCCTCCTCTCAGCCCACAGACACCCCCTCCTCCCAGCCCCCAGACACCCCCTCCTCTCAGCCCCCAGACACCCCCTCCTCCCCGTAGACACACAGACCCCCACCCCCTCCTCCCCGTAGACACAGACAGAGAGACTGACTGATGATGTCAGCGTAGCTGTCCATCTGCCCGTGTTGCTGTGCCAGCTGGAAGGCCTCGTCGTTACAGTGGGACAACACCAGGAACTGGATGGCTGAGCCGTAGTCACTTAGACGCAGGAAGAACCTGAAACACACACAGACATAAACACACACACTCACAGACAAACAGACATGAACACACACACACAGACAAACACAGACATAAACACACACACTCACAGACACACACAGACATAAACACACACACACACACTCACAGACACACACACACAGACATAAATACACACCCACACACTCACACACAGATAGACATAAACACACACACAGACACACACACACACCACTTAGAATCATAATAAAAGTAGAGTCTGTCTCGCTGACTGACTGTCTCGCTGCCTGACTGTCTGTCTCGCTGCATGACTGTCTGTCTCGCTGCATGACTGTCTGTCTGTCTCTTAGCCTGTCTGTCTCGCTGCCTGACTGTCTGCCTCGCTGCATGACTGTCTGTCTCGTTGACTGACTGTCTCGCTGCCTGACTGTCTGTCTCGCTGCCTGACTGTCTGTCTCGCTGCCTGACTGTCTGTCTCGCAGCCTGTCTGTCTGTCTCACTGTCTGTCTCGCTGCCTGTCTGTCTGTCTCGCTGCCTGACTGTCTGTCTCGCTGCCTGACTGTCTGTCTCGCTGCCTGTCTGTCTGTCTCGCTGCATGACTGTCTGTCTCGCTGCATGACTGTCTGTCTCGCTGCATGACTGTCTGTCTCGCTGCATGACTGTCTGTCTCGCTGCATGACTGTCTGTCTCGCTGCCTGTCTGTCTGTCTGGCAGCCTGTCTGTCTGTCTCGCAGCCTGTCTGTCTCGCTGCCTGACTGTCTGTCTCGCTGCCTGACTGTCTGTCTCGCTGCCTGACTGTCTGTCTCGCTGCCTGACTGTCTGTCTCGCTGCCTGACTATCTGTCTCGCTGCCTGACTGTCTCGCTGCCTGTGTGTCTGTCTCGCAGCCTGTCTGTCTGTCTCGCAGCCTGTCTCGCTGCCTGACTGTCTGTCTCGCTGCCTGACTGTCTGTCTCGCTGCCTGTCTGTCTGCCTCGCTACCTGACTGTATCGCTGCCTGATTGTCTCGCTGCCTGTCTGTCTGGCTAACTGACTGTCTGTCTCGCTGCCTGTCTGTCTGTCTGTCTGGCTAACTGACTGTCTGTCTCGCTGCCTGACTGTCTCACTGCCTGTCTGTCTCGCTGCCTGTCTGTCTGCCTCGCTACCTGACTGTATCGCTGCCTGATTGTCTCGCTGCCTGTCTGTCTGGCTAACTGACTGTCTGTCTCGCTGCCTGTCTGTCTGTCTGGCTAACTGACTGTCTGTCTCGCTGCCTGACTGTCTCGCTGCCTGTCTGTCTCGCTGCCTGACTGTCTGTCTCGCTGCCTGTCTGTCTGCCTCGCTACCTGACTGTATCGCTGCCTGACTGTCTCGCTAACTGACTGTCTGTCTCGCTGCCTGACTGTCTGTCTCGCTGCCTGTCTGTCTGTCTCGCTAACTGACTGTTTGCCTCGCTACCTGACTGTCTCGCTGCCTGACTGTCTGTCTCGCTGCCTGA
The DNA here is from genome assembly GCF_018296145.1 of Oncorhynchus tshawytscha. Lineage (NCBI taxonomy): Eukaryota > Metazoa > Chordata > Actinopteri > Salmoniformes > Salmonidae > Oncorhynchus > Oncorhynchus tshawytscha. The sequence continues at coordinate 15,637 of NW_024607999.1, forward strand.
CTGTCTGCCTCGCTGCCTGACTGTCTCGCTGCCTGACTGTCTGTCTGTCTCGCTAACTGACTGTCTGTCTCGCTGCCTGACTGTCTGTCTCGCTAACTGACTGTCTGCCTCGCTACCTGACTGTCTCGCTGCCTGACTGTCTGCCTCGCAGCCTGACTGTCTCGCTGACTGTCTGTCTCGCTGCCTGACTGTCTGTCTCGCAGCCTGACTGTCTGTCTCGCAGCCTGACTGTCTGTCTCGCAGCCTGTCTGTCTGTCTCGCTGACTGACTGTCTGTCTGTCTGTCTCGCTGACTGTCTCTCTGACTGACCGTCTGTCCCTCTGACTGTGTGTCTGTCCCTCTGAGTGTGTGTCTGTCTGTCCGTCTGTCCCCACCTGGCAACCATCTTGGCCCCGTCGGTGCTCTGCGTCTCCCTGACAATGCGGACGGCGTCTTCAGGGTTGTTGAGGTGATCCAGCAACACCCGGATCACGTTGTCCCAGTCCCTGGCACTCTCATAGGCCTGGGCAGCCTCCTTAAACCTGACACACACAATATTATCCCAGTCCCTCACACAGCCTCCTTAAACCTGACACACACAATATTATCCCAGTCCCTCACACAGCCTCCTTAAACCTGTCACACACAATATTATCCCAGTCCCTCACACAGCCTCCTTAAACCTGTCACACACAATATTATCCCAGTCCCTCACACTGACTCCTTAAACCATAATATTATCCCTCACACTGCCTCCTTAAAACATAATATTAACCCAGTCCCTCACACTGAATCCTTAAACCATAATATTATCCCAGTCCCTCACACTGTCTCCTTAAACCACAATATTATCCCTCACACTGCCTCCTTAAACCAGAATATTATCCCTCACACTGACTCCTTAAACCATAATATTAGCCATCACACTGTCTCCTTAAACCATAATATTATCCCTGACACGGTCTCCTTAAACCATAATATTATCCCAGTCCCTTACACTGTCTCCTTAAACCATAATATTATCCGTGACACTGTCTCCTTAAACCATAATATTATCCCAGTCCCTCACACTGTCTCCTTAAACCATAGTATTATCCCTCACACCGACTCCTTAAACCATAATATTATCCCTCACACTGCCTCCTTAAACCATATTATCCTCACACTGCCTCCTTAAACCAGAATATTATCCCTCACACTGCCTCCTTAAACCATAATATTATCCTCACACTGCCTCCTTAAACCATATTATCCCTCACACTGCCTCCTTAAACCAGAATATTATCCCAGTCCCTCACACTGACTCCTTAAACCATAATATTATCCCTCACACTGCCTCCTCAAACCATAATATTATCCCTCACACTGCCTCCTTAAACCATAATATTATCCCAGTCCCTCACACTGACTCCTTAAACCAGAATATTATCCCAGTCCCTCACACTGACTCCTTAAACCAGAATATTATCCCTCACACTGCCTCCTTAAACCATCATATTATCCCTCACACTGCCTCCTTAAACCATACTATTATCCCTCACACCGACTCCTTAAACCATAATATTATCCCTCACACTGCCTCCTTAAACCAGAATATTATCCCTCACACTGCCTCCTTAAACCATAATATTATCCCTCACACTGCCTCCTTAAACCAGAATATTATCCCTCACACTGCCTCCTTAAACCATAATATTATCCCTCACACTGCCTCCTTAAACCATATTATCCCTCACACTGCCTCCTTAAACCAGAATATTATCCCAGTCCCTCACACTGACTCCTTAAACCATAATATTATCCCTCACACTGCCTCCTCAAACCATAATATTATCCCTCACACTGTCTCCTTAAACCATAATATTATCCCAGTCCCTCACACTGACTCCTTAAACCATAATATTATCCCTCACACTGCCTCCTTAAACCATAATATTATCCCAGTCCCTCACACTGACTTCTTAAACCAGAATATTATCCCAGTCCCTCACACTGACTCCTTAAACCAGAATATTATCCCTCACACTGCCTCCTTAAACCATAATATTATCCCAGTCCCTCACACTGACTCCTTAAACCATAATATTATCCCTCACACTGCCTCCTTAAACCATAATATTATCCCAGTCCCTCACACTGACTCCTTAAACCAGAATATTATCCCTCACACTGCCTCCTTAAACCATAATATTATCCCTCACACTGTCTCCTTAAACCATATTATCCCAGTCCTCACACTGACTCAATAAACCATAATATTATCCCAGTCCATCACACTGCCTCCTTAAACCATAATATTATCCCTCACACTGCCTCCTTAAACCATATTATCCCTCACACTGCCTCCTTAAACCATCATATTATCCTCACACTGCCTCCTTAAACCATACTATTATCCTCACACCGACTCCTTAAACCATACTATTATCCCTCACACCGACTCCTTAAACCATAATATTATCCCTCACACTGCCTCCTTAAACCATAATATTATCCCTCACACTGCCTCCTTAAACCAGAATATTATCCCAGTCCCTCACACTGACTCCTTAAACCAGAATATTATCCCTCACACTGCCTCCTTAAACCATAATATTATCCCTCACACTGTCTCCTTAAACCATAATATTATCCCAGTCCCTCACACTGACTCCTTAAACCAGAATATTATCCCTCACACTGCCTCCTTAAACCATAATAGTATCCCAGTCCCTCACACTGCCTCATTAAACCATAATATTATCCCAGTCCCTCACACTGACTCCTTAAACCAGAATATTATCCCTCACACTGCCTCCTTAAACCATAATATTATCCCAGTCCCTCACACTGCCTCATTAAACCATAATATTATCCCAGTCCATCACACTGCCTCCTTAAACCATAATATTATCCCTCACACTGCCTCCTTAAACCATATTATCCCTCACACTGCCTCCTTAAACCATCATAATATCCCTCACACTGCCTCCTTAAACCATACTATTATCCCTCACACCGACTCCTTAAACCATAATATTATCCCTCACACTGCCTCCTTAAACCATAATATTATCCCAGTCCCTCACACTGCCTCCTTAAACCATCATATTATCCCTCACACTGCCTCCTTAAACCATAATATTATCCCTCACACTGCCTCCTTAAACCATATTATCCCTCACACTGCCTCCTTAAACCATCATATTATCCCTCACACTGACTCCTTAAACCAGAATATTATCCCAGTCCCTCACACTGACTCCTTAAACCATCATATTATCCCTCACACCGACTCCTTAAACCATAATATTATCCCTCACACTGACTCCTTAAACCAGAATATTATCCCAGTCCCTCACACTGACTCCTTAAACCATAATATTATCCCAGTCCATCACACTGCCTCCTTAAACCATAATATTATCCCTCACACTGCCTCCTTAAACCATATTATCCCTCACACTGCCTCCTTAAACCATCATATTATCCCTCACACTGCCTCCTTAAACCATACTATTATCCCTCACACTGACTCCTTAAACCATAATATTATCCTCACACTGCCTCCTTAAACCATAATATTATCCCTCACACTGCCTCCTTAAACCAGAATATTATCCCTCACACTGCCTCCTTAAACCATATTATCCCTCCACTGCCTCCTTAAACCATCATATTATCCCTCACACTGCCTCCTTAAACCATCATATTATCCCTCACACTGCCTCCTTAAACCATACTATTATCCCTCACACTGACTCCTTAAACCATAATATTATCCCTCACACTGCCTCCTTAAACCATATTATCCCTCACACTGCCTCCTTAAACCAGAATATTATCCCAGTCCCTCACACTGACTCCTTAAACCAGAATATTATCCCTCACACTGCCTCCTTAAACCATAATATTATCCCTCACACTGTCTCCTTAAACCATAATATTATCCCAGTCCCTCACACTGACTCCTTAAACCAGAATATTATCCCTCACACTGCCTCCTTAAACCATAATAGTATCCCAGTCCCTCACACTGCCTCATTAAACCATAATATTATCCCAGTCCCTCACACTGACTCCTTAAACCAGAATATTATCCCTCACACTGCCTCCTTAAACCATAATATTATCCCAGTCCCTCACACTGCCTCATTAAACCATCATATTATCCCTCACACTGCCTCCTTAAACCATCATATTATCCCTCACACTGCCTCCTTAAACCATACTATTATCCCACCGACTCCTTAAACCATAATATTATCCCTCACACTGCCTCCTTAAACCATAATATTATCCCAGTCCCTCACACTGCCTCCTTAAACAATCATATTATCCCTCACACTGCCTCCTTAAACCATAATATTATCCCTCACACTGCCTCCTTAAACCATATTATCCCTCACACTGCCTCCTTAAACCATCATATTATCCCTCACACTGCCTCCTTAAACCAGAATATTATCCCAGTCCCTCACACTGACTCCTTAAACCATCATATTATCCCTCACACTGACTCCTTAAACCAGAATATTATCCCTCACACTGCCTCCTTAAACCATAATATTATCCCTCACACTGCCTCCTTAAACCAGAATATTATCCCAGTCCCTCACACTGACTCCTTAAACTAGAATATTATCCCTCACACTGCCTCCTTAAACCATAATATTATCCCTCACACTGTCTCCTTAAACCATAATATTATCCCAGTCCCTCACACTGACTCCTTAAACCAGAATATTATCCCTCACACTGCCTCCTTAAACCATAATATTATCCCAGTCCCTCACACTGCCTCATTAAACCATAATATTATCCCAGTCCATCACACTGCCTCCTTAAACCATAATATTATCCCTCACACTGCCTCCTTAAACCATCATATTATCCCTCACACTGCCTCCTTAAACCATCATATTATCCCTCACACTGCCTCCTTAAACCATCCTATTATCCCTCACACCGACTCCTTAAACCATAATATTATCCCTCACACTGCCTCCTTAAACCATAATATTATCCCAGTCCCTCACACTGCCTCCTTAAACCATCATATTATCCCTCACACTGCCTCCTTAAACCATAATATTATCCTCACACTGCCTCCTTAAACCATATTATCCCTCACACTGCCTCCTTAAACCATCATATTATCCCTCACACTGCCTCCTTAAACCAGAATATTATCCCAGTCCCTCACACTGACTCCTTAAACCATCATATTATCCCTCACACTGACTCCTTAAACCAGAATATTATCCCTCACACTGCCTCCTTAAACCATAATATTATCCCAGTCCCTCACACTGCCTCATTAAACCATAATATTATCCCTCACACTGCCTCCTTAAACCATAATATTATCCCTCACACTGCCTCCTTAAACCATATTATCCCTCACACTGCCTCCTTAAACCATCATATTATCCCTCACACTGCCTCCTTAAACCAGAATATTATCCCAGTCCCTCACACTGACTCCTTAAACCATCATATTATCCCTCACACTGACTCCTTAAACCAGAATATTATCCCTCACACTGCCTCCTTAAACCATAATATTATCCCAGTCCCTCACACTGCCTCATTAAACCATAATATTATCCCAGTCCATCACACTGCCTCCTTAAACCATAATATTATCCCTCACACTGCCTCCTTAAACCATATTATCCCTCACACTGCCTCCTTAAACCATCATATTATCCCTCACACTGCCTCCTTAAACCATACTATTATCCCTCACTGACTCCTTAAACCATAATATTATCCCTCACACTGCCTCCTTAAACCATAATATTATCCCAGTCCCTCACTGCCTCCTTAAACCATCATATTATCCCTCACACTGCCTCCTTAAACCATAATATTATCCCTCACACTGCCTCCTTAAACCATATTATCCCTCACACTGCCTCCTTAAACCATCATATTATCCCTCACACTGCCTCCTTAAACCAGAATATTATCCCAGTCCCTCACACTGACTCCTTAAACCATCATATTATCCCTCACACTGACTCCTTAAACCAGAATATTATCCCTCACACTGCCTCCTTAAACCATAATATTATCCCTCACACTGCCTCCTTAAACCAGAATATTATCCCAGTCCCTCACACTGACTCCTTAAACTAGAATATTATCCCTCACACTGCCTCCTTAAACCATAATATTATCCCTCACACTGTCTCCTTAAACCATAATATTATCCCAGTCCCTCACACTGACTCCTTAAACCAGAATATTATCCCAGTCCTCACACTGACTCCTTAAACCAGAATATTATCCCTCACACTGCCTCCTTAAACCATAATATTATCCCTCACACTGCCTCCTTAAACCAGAATATTATCCCAGTCCCTCACACTGACTCCTTAAACCAGAATATTATCCCAGTCCCTCACACTGACTCCTTAAACCAGAATATTATCCCTCACACTGCCTCCTTAAACCATAATATTATCCCTCACACTATCTCCTTAAACCATAATATTATCCCAGTCCCTCACACTGACTCCTTAAACCATAATATTATCCCTCACACTGCCTCCTTAAACCATAATATTATCCCTCACACTGCCTCCTTAAACCATATTATCCCTCACACTGCCTCCTTAAACCATCATATTATCCCTCACACTGCCTCCTTAAACCATCATATTATCCTTCACACTGCCTCCTTAAACCATACTATTATCCCTCACACCGACTCCTTAAACCATAATATTATCCTCACACTGCCTCCTTAAACCATAATATTATCCCTCACACTGCCTCCTTAAACCAGAATATTATCCCAGTCCCTCACACTGACTCCTTAAACCAGAATATTATCCCTCACACTGCCTCCTTAAACCATAATATTATCCCTCACACTGTCTCCTTAAACCATAATATTATCCCAGTCCCTCACACTGACTCCTTAAACCAGAATATTATCCCTCACACTGCCTCCTTAAACCAGAATATTATCCCAGTCCCTCACACTGCCTCATTAAACCATAATATTATCCCAGTCCATCACACCGTCTCCTTAAACCATAATATTATCCCTCACACTGCCTCCTTAAACCATAATATTATCTCTCACACTGTCTCCTTAAACCATAATATTATCCCTCACACTGTCTCCTTAAACCATAATATTATCCCAGTCCCTCACACTGCCTCCTTAAACCATAATATTATCCCAGTCCCTCACACTGTCTCCTTAAACCATAATATTATCCCAGTCCCTCACACTGCCTCCTTAAACCATAATATTATCCCTCACACTGACTCCTTAAACCATAATATTATCCCTCACACTGCCTCCTTAAACCATAATATTATCCCTCACACTGTCTCCTTAAACCATAATATTATCCCAGTCCCTCACCCTGCCTCCTTAAACCATGAAGGTTGTACCTACTTGCCGTCCACCTCCTTGGCCTTGGCGTACTGCAGGTGGATCTTAGGAGAGGAGACCTGAGGAAGTAACTCTCCTACTTTAGACCTGAGAGAGAGGGAGAGAGAGAGAGAGACAGAGAGAGACAGAGACAGAGAGAGAGAGAGAGACATTGGAGAAAATACAGAGTATGTGTGTATATATATGTGTGTGTGTGTGTGTGTGTGTGTGTGTGTGTGTGTGTGTGTGTGTGTGTGTGTGTGTGTGTGTGTGTGATGTGTGTGTGTGTGTGTGTGTGTGTGTGTGTGTGTGAGAGTGAGTGTGTGTGTGATATATATATATAGAGATAGATGTATTGTGCTGAAAATATTATGTGTGTGTGTGTGTGTGTGTGTGTGTGTGTGTGTGTGTGTATCTGTGTGTGTATATATATATATATATATATATATATGTGTGTGTGTGTGTGTGTGTGTGTGTGTGTGTGTGTGTGTGTGTGTGTGTGTGTGTGTGTGGTGTGTGTGTGTGTGTGTGTATCTGTGTGTGTGTGTGTGTGTCTCTCACCAGTTCTTGCAGCGTATGTAGACTGAGGCAGCCTTGTCATAGTACTGCCCCTTCTCATACAGCTGGGCTGCTTCAGAGAACTGCTGTAGAAACAGACAGATTACTACTGTCTCTTCTGATACAGACAGAGAGGGAGAATTACTACTGTCTCTTCTGACACAGACAGAGAGGGAGAATTACTACTGTCTCTTCTGACACAGACAGAGAGGGAGAATTACTACTGTCTCTTCTGACACAGACAGAGAGAATTACTACTGTCCCTTCTGATACAGACAGAGAGGGAGAATTACTACTGTCCCTTTTGATACAACACAGACAGGGAGAATTACTACTGTCCCTTTTGATACAACACAGACAGAGAGAATTACTACTGTCTCTTCTGACACAGACAGACAGAGATAATTACTACTGTCTCTTCTGATACAGACAGAGAGAATTACTACTGTCCCTTCTGATACAAACAGAGAGGGAGAATTACTGTCTCTTCTGATACAGACAGAGAGAATTACTACTGTCTCTTCTGGTACAGACAGAGAGAATTACTACTGTCTCTTCTGATACAGACAGAGAGGGAGAATTACTACTGTCTCTTCTGATACAGACAGAGAGGGAGAATTACTACTGTCCCTTCTGATACAGACAGAGAGAATTACTACTGTCTCTTCTGACACAGACAGAGAGGGAGAATTACTACTGTCTCTTCTGACACAGACAGAGAGGGAGAATTACTACTGTCTCTTCTGATACAGACAGAGAGAATTACTACTGTCTCTTCTTACAGACAGAGAGAATTACTACAGACAGAGGAGAATTACTACTGTCTCTTCTGATACAGACAGAGAGGAGAATTACTACTGTCTCTTCTGATACAGACAGAGAGAATTACTACTGTCTCTTCTGATACAGACAGAGAGAATTACTACTGTCTCTTCTGATACAGACAGAGAGGGAGAATTACTACTGTCTCTTCTGATACAGACAGAGAGGGAGAATTACTACTGTCCCTTCTGATACAGACAGAATTACTAGATACAGACAGGAGAATTACTACTGTCCCTTCTGATACAGACAGAGAGGGAGAATTACTACTGTCTCTTCTGATACAGACAGAGAGGGAGAATTACTACTGTCTCTTCTGATACAGACAGAGAGAATTACTACTGTCTCTTCTGGTACAGACAGAGAGAATTACTACTGTCTCTTCTGGTACAGACAGAGAGAATTACTACTGTCTCTTCTGATACAGACAGAATTACAGACAGAGATAATTACTACTGTCTCTTCTGATACAGACAGAGGGAGAATTACTACTGTCTCTTCTACAACACAGACAGAGAGAATTACAGATACAGACAGAGAGAATTACTACTGTCCCTTCTACAGACAGAGAGGGAGAATTACTACTGTCTCTTCTGATACAGACAGAGAGGGAGACTGTCCATTCTGATTACTACTGTCTCTTCTGATACAGACAGAGAGAATTACTACTGTCCCTTCTGATACAGACAGGGAGACTGTCTCTTCTGGTACAGACAGAGAGAATTACTACTGTCTCTTCTGGTACAGACAGAGAGAATTACTACTGTCCCTTCTGATACAGACAGAGAGGGAGAATTACTACTGTCTCTTCTGATACAGACAGACAGAGAGAATTACTACTGTCTCTTCTGATACAGACAGACAGAGAGAATTACTACTGTCTCTTCTGATACAGACAGAGAGGGAGAATTACTACTGTCCCTTCTGATACAGACAGAGAGGGAGAATTACTACTGTCTCTTCTGATACAGACAGAGGGAGAATTACTACTGTCTCTTCTGATACAGACAGAGAGAATTACTACTGTCTCTTCTGATACAGACAGAGGGAGAATTACTACTGTCTCTTCTGATACAGACAGAGAGAATTACTACTGTCCCTTCTGATACAGACAGAGAGAATTACTACTGTCTCTTACAGACTGAATTACTACTGTCTCTTCTGATACAGACAGAGAGGGAGAATTACTACTGTCTCTTCTGATACAGACAGAGAGAATTACTACTGTCTCTTCTGATACAGACAGAGAGAATTACTACTGTCCCTTCTGATACAGACAGAGAGGGAGAATTACTACTGTCTCTTCTGATACAGACAGAGAGGGAGAATTACTACTGTCCATTCTGATACAGACAGAATTACTACTGTCTCTTCTGATACAGACAGAGAATTACTACTGTCCCTTCTGATACAGACAGAGAGGGAGAATTACTACTGTCTCTTCTGATACAGACAGAGAGAATTACTACTGTCTCTTCTGATACAGACAGAGAGAATTACTACTGTCCCTTCTGATACAGACAGAGAGGGAGAATTACTACTGTCCCTTCTGATACAGACAGAGAGGGAGAATTACTACTGTCTCTTCTGATACAGACAGAGAGGGAGAATTACTACTGTCTCTTCTGACACAGACAGACAGAGAGAATTACTACTGTCTCTTCTGATACAGACAGAGAGGGAGAATTACTACTGTCCCTTCTGATACAGACAGAGGGGGAGAATTACTACTGTCTCTTCTGATACAGACAGGGAGAATTACTACTGTCTCTTCTGATACAGACAGAGAGGGAGAATTACTACTGTCTCTTCTGATACAGACAGAGAGAATTACTACTGTCTCTTCTGATACAGACAGAGAGAATTACTACTGTCTCTTCTGACACAGACAGAGAGGGAGAATTACTACTGTCTCTTCTGACACAGACAGAGAGGGAGAATTACTACTGTCTCTTCTGACACAGACAGAGAGGGAGAATTACTACTGTCTCTTCTGATACAGACAGAGAGGGAGAATTACTACTGTCCCTTCTGATACAGACAGAGAGGGAGAATTACTACTGTCTCTTCTGATGAATTACTACTGTCCCTTCTGATACAGACAGAGAATTACTACTGTCCCTTCTGATACAGACAGAATACTACTGTCCCTTCTGATACAGACAGAGAATTACTACTGTCCCTTCTGATACAGACAGAGAGAATTACTACTGTCCCTTCTGATACAGACAGAATACTACTGACCTTCTGATGAATTACTACTGTCCCTTCTGATACAAACAGAGAATTACTACTGTCCCTTCTGATACAGACAGAGAGCGGAGAATACCTGTCCTTCTGATGAATTACTACTGTCTCTTCTGATACAGACAGAGGGAGAATTACTACTGTCCCTTCTGATACAGACAGAGAGGGAGAATTACTACTGTCTCTTCTGATACAGACAGACAGAGAATTACTACTGTCCCTTCTGATACAGACAGAGAGGGAGAATTACTACTGTCTCTTCTGATACAGACAGAGAGAATTACTACTGTCCCTTCTGATACAGACAGAGAGGGAGAATTACTACTGTCTCTTCTGACACAGACAGAGAATGACTGTCTCTTCTGATACAGACAGACAGAGAGAATTACTACTGTCCCTTCTGATACAGACAGAGAGGGAGAATTACTACTGTCCCTTCTGATACAGACAGAGAGGGAGAATTACTACTGTCTCTTCTGATACAGACAGAGACAGACAGAGAGGAGAATTACTACTGTCTCTTCTGATACAGACAGAGAGGGAGAATTACTACTGTCTCTTCTGATGAGAATTACTACTGTCCCTTCTGATACAGACAGAGAGGGAGAATTACTACTGTCTCTTCTGATACAGACAGAGGGAGAATTACTACTGTCTCTTCTGATACAGACAGAGAGGGAGAATTACTACTGTCTCTTCTGATACAGACAGAGAGGGAGAATTACTACTGTCTCTTCTGATACAGACAGAGAGGGAGAATTACTACTGTCTCTTCTGATACCACACGGTCGAGACCGAGAATTACGAAACTCGCTAATTATCAAAATTCACAAAACATCCAGAAAACAAGAATACTACTATAACTATACTATAATTACCCTTAACAAACAGATAATTACTACTATAACTATATACTATAATTACTACTTAACAAACAGATAATTACTACTATAACTATATACTATAATTACTACTTAACAAACAGATAATTACTACTATAACTGACTATAATTACTACTTAACAAACAGATAATTACTACTATAACTATATACATTACTACTTAACAAAGATAATTACTACTATAACTATATACTATAATTACTACTTAACAAACAGATAATTACTACTATAACTATATACTATAATTACTACTTAACAACAGATAATTACTACTTAACAAACAGATAATTACTACTAAACAAACAGATTACTACTAAACAAACAGATAAGACTACTTAACAAACAGATAATTACTACTAAACAAATACCTGACCACTGTGACTTAACAAACAGAGAGTACACTTAAGCAGAATATTACCACTGTAATTACTACTTAACACATTGGAAAGAATTAACCAAGAAAACTGAGCAAACTAGATGCTATTTGTCCCTAAACAGAGAGAACACAGTGGCAGAATACCTGACCACTGTGACTGACCCTAAACAGAGAGTACACAGAGAGAATACCTGACCACTGTGACTGGCCCTAAACAGAGAGTACACAGTGGCAGAATACCTGACCACTGTGACTGACCCAAACAGAGAGTACACAGAGCAGAATACCTGACCACTGTGACTGACCCAAACAGAGAGTACACAGTGGCAGAATACCTGACCACTGTGACTGACCCTAAACAGAGAGTACACAGTGGCAGAATACCTGACCACTGTGACTGACCCAAACAGAGAGTACACAGCGGCAGAATACCTGACTGTGTGACCCTAAACAGTGGCAGAATACCTGACCACTGTGACTGGCCCTAAACAGAGAGTACACAGTGGCAGAATACCTGACCACTGTGACTGACCCAAACTTAAGGAAAGCTTTGACTATGTACAGACTCAGTGAGCATAGCCTTGCTATTGAGAAAGGACGCCGGAGAGACTGAGACAGAGACGTAGAGATAGATAGATAGGATAGATAGAGAGGCAGACAGACAGATATATCGGTAGAGAGAAAAGGATGGATGGATGGGCAGACACCTTAATGTTCTCCACAGTCTTTCTTCAGGACAGATAGAAATAGAGAGAGATAGAGAGTGATACCTTCAGGACAGATCGAAACAGAGAGAGATAGAGGTAGAGAGTGATACCTTCAGGACAGATAGAAATAGAGAGATAGAGAGTGATACCTTCATGTTCTCCAGTATAACTCCACAGTCTTTCTTCAGGACAGATAGAAATAGAGAGAGATAGAGTGCCTTGCGAAAGTATTCGGCCCCCTTGAACTTTGCGACCTTTTGCCACATTTCAGGCTTCAAACATAAAGATATAAAACTGTATTTTTTTGTGAAGAATCAACAACAAGTGGGACACAATCATGAAGTGGAACAACATTTATTGGATATTTCAAACCTTTTTAACAAATCAAAAACTGAAAAATTGGGCGTGCAAAATTATTCAGCCCCTTTACTTTCAGTGCAGCAAACTCTCTCCAGAAGTTCAGTGAGGATCTCTGAATGATCCAATGTTGACCTAAATGACTAATGATGATAAATACAATCCACCTGTGTGTAATCAAGTCTCTGTATAAATGTACCTGCACTGTGATAGTCTCAGAGGTCCGTTAAAAGCGCAGAGAGCATCATGAAGAACAAGGAACACACCAGGCAGGTCCGAGATACTGTTGTGAAGAAGTTTAAAGCCGGATTTGGATACAAAAAGATTTCCCAAGCTTTAAACATCCCAAGGAGCACTGTGCAAGCGATAATATTGAAATGGAAGGAGTATCAGACCACTGCAAATCTAACCAAGACCTGGCCGTCCCTCTAAACTTTCAGCTCATACAAGGAGAAGACTGATCAGAGATGCAGCCAAGGGGCCCATGATCACTCTGGATGAACTGCAGAGATCTACAGCTGAGGTGGGAGACTCTGTCCATAGGACAACAATCAGTCGTATATTGCACAAATCTGGCCTTTATGGAAGAGTGGCAAGAAGAAAGCCATTTCTTAAAGATATCCATAAAAAGTGTTGTTTAAAGTTTGCCACAAGCCACCTGGGAGACACACCAAACATGTGGAAGAAGGTGCTCTGGTCAGATGAAACCAAAATTGAACTTTTTGGCAACAATGCAAAACGTTATGTTTGGCATAAAAGCAACACAGCTCATCACCCTGAACACACCATCCCCACTGTCAAACATGGTGGTGGCAGCCTGCTTTTCTTCAGCAGGGACAGGGAAGATGGTTAAAATTGATGGGAAGATGGATGGAGCCAAATACAGGACCATTCTGGAAGAAAACCTGATGGAGTCTGCAAAAGACCTGAGACTGGGACGGAGATTTGTCTTCCAACAAGACAATGATCCAAAACATTAAGCAAAATCTACAATGGAATGGTTAAAAAATAAACATATCCAGGTGTTAGAATGGCCAAGTCAAAGTCCAGACCTGAATCCAATCGAGAATCTGTGGAAAGAACTGAAAACTGCTGTTCACAAATGCTCTCCATCCAACCTCACTGAGCTTGAGCTGTTTTGCAAGGAGGAATGGGAAAAAAATTCAGTCTCTCGGTGTGCAAAACTGATAGAGACATACCCCAAGCGACTTACAGCTGTAATCGCAGCAAAAGGTGGCGCTACAAAGTATTAACTTAAGGGGGCTGAATCATTTTGCACGCCCAATTTTTCAGTTTTTGATTTGTTAAAAAAGTTTGAAATATCCTTATAAATGTCGTTCCACTTCATGATTGTGTCCCACTTGTTGTTGATTCTTCACAAAAAAATACAGTTTTATATCTTTATGTTTGAAGCCTGAAATGTGGCAAAAGGTCGCAAAGTTCAAGGGGGCCGAATACTTTCGCAAGGCACTGTACCTTCAGGACAGATAGAAATAGAGAGAGATATAGGTAGAGAGTGAAACCTTCATGTTCTCCAGTATAACTCCACAGTCTTTCATCAGGACAGATAGAAATAGAGAGACAGAGGTAGAGAGTGATACCTTCAGGGCAGATAGAAATAGAGAGAGACAGAGGTAGAGAGTGATACCTTCATGTTCTCCAGTATAACCCCACAGTCTTTCTTCAGGACAGATAGAAATAGAGAGAGACAGAGGTAGAGAGTGATACCTTCAGGGCAGATAGAAATAGAGGGAGACAGAGGTAGAGAGTGATACCTTCAGGGCAGATAGAAACAGAGAGAGATAGAGAGTGATACATTCAGGGCAGATAGAAACAGAGAGAGATAGAGAGTGATACCTTCATGTTCTCCAGTATGACTCCACAGTCTTTCTTCAGGCCAGATAGAAACAGAGAGAGATAGAGATAGAGAGTGATACCTTCAGGGCAGATAGAAATAGAGGGAGACAGAGGTAGAGAGTGATACCTTCAGGACAGATAGAAACAGAGAGAGATAGAGAGTGATACCTTCATGTTCTCCAGTATGACTCCACAGTCTTTCTTCAGGACAGATAGAAATAGAGATAGAGAGTGATACCTTCAGGGCAGATAGAAATAGAGGGAGACAGATAGATAAGGACAGATAGAAACAGAGAGAGAGAGAGTGATACCTTCATGTTCTCCAGTATGACTCCACAGTCTTTCTTCAGGACAGATAGAAATAGAGATAGAGAGTGATACCTTCAGGGCAGATAGAAATAGAGGGAGACAGAGGTAGAGAGTGATACCTTCAGGACAGATAGAAACAGAGAGAGATAGAGAGTGATACCTTCAGGCCAGATAGAAACAGAGAGTGATACCTTCAGGACAGATAGAAACAGAGAGAGATAGAGAGTGATACCTTCAGGACAGATAGAAACAGAGAGAGAGTGATACCTTCAGGCCAGATAGAAACAGAGAGTGATACCTTCAGGACAGATAGAAACAGAGAGTGATACCTTCAGGACAGATAGAAACAGAGAGTGATACCTTCAGGACAGATAGAAACAGAGAGTGATACCTTCAGGACAGATAGAAACAGAGAGTGATACCTTCAGGACAGATAGAAACAGAGAGTGATACCTTCAGGACAGATAGAAACAGAGAGTGATACCTTCAGGCCAGATAGAAACAGAGAGTGATACCTTCAGGACAGATAGAAACAGAGAGTGATACCTTCAGGCCAGATAGAAACAGAGAGTGATACCTTCAGGACAGATAGAAACAGAGAGTGATACCTTCAGGACAGATAGAAACAGAGAGAGATAGAGATAGAGAGTGATACCTTCAGGCCAGATAGAAACAGATAGAGATAGAGGTAGAGAGTGATACCTTCAGGACAGATAGAAATAGAGGGAGACGGAGGTAGAGAGTGATACCTTCAGGACAGATAGAAATAGAGAGAGATAGAGAGTGATACCTTCAGGACAGATAGAAATAGAGAGAGATAGAGAGTGATACCTTCAGGCCAGATAGAAATAGAGAGAGATAGAGAGTGATACCTTCAGGCCAGATAGAAATAGAGAGAGATAGAGAGTGATACCTTCAGGCCAGATAGAAACAGAGAGAGATAGAGAGTGATACCTTCAGGCCAGATAGAAATAGAGAGAGATAGAGAGTGATACCTTCATGTTCTCCAGTATAACCCCACAGTCTTTCTTCAGGCCTCTGCTCGGGTGAGAGATTGCCTGGGCCGCGCCTCTTCTGATGTCACCCATCCTGATTGACATTCTGGCCACACCCCCCTGACATGCCTCATCATGCTCCTGGAACCACACACACACACACACACACACACACACACACACACACACACTCACACGGGTGTAAAAAGGAGGAAAGATAAGAGGGTAGGAGGTTTTTAACCCCTCTAATACAGAATATAAAAGCTTGTATGGAAAAATAAAACCACAACACACACTGCAGAGGATAGTGGTGACTTGCCTTGTTGTTGTGGGTCATACCTTTCTCATAGTGAGACAGGGCATTCACATAGTCTCCTCTACAGAGAGAGAGAGAGAGACATCAAACACGAGACCATGAAACTAAAATATTGAAATAAATAACATGTGTGTGTGTGTGTGTGTGTGTGTGTGTGTATCTTACATGAACTCCAGTTGAACAGCGTACTCCTTCGATATGAACGGTATCTGGTCCTCAGCCAGTCTCTTAGCCAGCATCAGAGCACTGTCCCAATGCTGCAGTCCCTCCTCATCTACACACAGAGTTATACCAGCATCAGAGCACTGTCCCAATGACCAGCATCAGAGCATCAGACCAGCATCAGAGCACTGTCCCAATGACCAGCATCAGAGCACTGTCCCAATGACCAGCATCAGAGCACTGTCCCAATGACCAGCATCAGAGCACTGTCCCAATGCTGCAGGTCCCTAATGTTATTCAGAGCACTGTCATCTAATACACACAGAGTTATCAGACCAGCATCAGAGCACTGTCCCAATGCTGCAGGTCCCTCCTCATCTATGTTATCAGACCAGCATCAGAGCACTGTCCCAATGACCAGCATCAGAGCACTGTCCCAATTCTGCAGGTCCCTCCTCATCTAATGTTATCAGACCAGCATCAGAGCACTGTCCCAATGACCAGCATCAGAGCACTGTCCCAGTGACCAGCATCAGAGCACTGTCCCAATGACCAGCATCAGAGCACTGTCCCAATGCTGCAGGTCCCTCCTCATCTAATACACACAGAGTTATCAGACCAGCATCAGAGCACTGTCCCAATGACCAGCATCAGAGCACTGTCCCAGAGTTATCAGACCAGCATCATAGCACTGTCCCAAAGACCAGCATGACCAGCATCTGGCACTGTCCCAATGACCAGCATCAGAGCACTGTCCCATCTAATACACACAGAGTTATCAGACCAGCATGCACTGTCCCAATGCTGCAGGTCCTCATCTAATACACACAGAGTTATCAGACCAGCATCATAGCACTGTCCCAAAGACCAGCATCAGAGCACTGTCCCAATGACCAGCATCAGAGCACTGTCCCAATGACCAGCATCAGAGCACTGTCACCCATCTAATGCATCAGAGCACTGTCCCATGCATCAGAGCACTGTCCCAATGACCAGCATCAGAGCACTGTCCCAATGACCAGCATCAGAGCACTGTCCCAATGACCAGCATCAGAGCACTGTCCCAATGACCAGCATCAGGCACTGTCCCAATGACCAGCATCAGAGCACTGTCCCAATGACCAGCATCAGAGCACTGTCCCAATGACCAGCATCAGAGCACTGTCCCAATGACCAGCATCAGAGCACTGTCCCAATGCTGCAGGTCCCTCCTCATCTAATGTTATCAGCCCAGCATCAGAGCACTGTCCCAATGACCAGCATCAATTATACACATTATGGACCCCCACACTGTGTGTGTGTGTGTGTCTGGGCCGATTGTGCACCGCCCTATGGGCCTCCCAATCACAGCCAGATGTGATACAGACTAGATTCGAACCAGGGACTGTAGTGACGCCTCTTACACTGAGATGCAGTGCCTTAGACCGCTGTGATACAGCCTGGAATCGAACCAGGGACTGTAGCGACGCCTCTTACACTGAGATGCAGTGCCTTAGACCGCTGTGATACAGCCTGGAATCGAACCAGGGACTGTAGTGACGCCGCTTACACTGAGATGCAGTGCCTTAGACCACTGCGCCACTCGGGAGTCATGCATAATAAGCCTCTAACTCATCAGGTAGGATCAGGTAGAATCAGGTAGATTCAGGTAGAATCAGGCAGGATCAGGTAGAATCAGGTTGGATCAGGTTGGATCAGGCAGGATCAGGTAGGATCAGGTAGATTCAGGTAGGAACAGCTAGAATCAGGTAGGATCAGGTAGATTCGGGTTGGATCAGGTAGGATCAGGTAGGATCTGGTAGGTTCGGGTAGGATCAGGCAGGATCAGGTAGAATCAGGCAGGATCAGGTCGGATCAGGCAGGATCAGGTAGGGTCAGGCAGGATCAGGTAGGATCAGGCAGGATCAGGTAGGATCGGGCAGGATCGGGCTGGATTGGGTAGGATCAGGTAGGATCAGGCAGGATCAGGTAGGATCAGGTAGGATCAGGTAGATTCAGGTAGGAACAGGTTGGATCAGGCAGGATCAGGTAGATTCGGGCTGGATCAGGTAGGATCAGGTAGGATAAGGCAGGATCAGGTAGGATCAGGCAGATTCAGGTAGGAACAGGTTGGATCAGACAGGATCAGGTAGATTTGGGTTGGATCAGGTAGGATGGGTGGATCAGGCAGGATCAGGTAGAATCAGGCAGGATCAGGTAGGATCAGGCAGGATCGGGCTGGATTGGGTAGGATCAGGTAGAATCAGGCAGGATCAGGTAGGATCAGGCAGGATCAGGTAGGATCAGGCAGGATCAGGTAGGATCAGGCTGGATCAGGTAGATTCAGGTAGGAACAGATTGGATCAGGCAGGATCAGGTAGATTCGGGTTGGATCAGGTAGTATCAGGTAGGATAAGGTAGTATCTGGTAGGATCGGGTAGGATGGGTAGGATCAGGCAGGATCAGGTAGATCAGGCAGGATCAGGTAGATTCAGGCAGGATCAGGCAGGATCAGGTAGGATCAGGCAGGATCAGGTAGGATCAGGCAGGATCAGGCAGGATCAGGTAGGATCAGGCAGGATCAGGTAGGATCAGGCAGGATCAGGTAGAATCAGGTAGAATCAGGTAGAATCAGGCAGAATCAGGTAGAATCAGGTAGAATCAGGTAGGTCAGGGTTAGGATCAGGTAGGATCTGGTAGGTTCGGGTAGGATGGGTAGGATCAGGTAGATCAAAACTCAGGCTGATCAAAACTCTGATCAAATCCGCCTGTTTTCCCCCCTTTCATTTTCAACCTAAAATGACTCAAATCTGACTGGATGGGTAGATTCAGGCAGGAATCAAGGATCTGACTGTCTGTAGCTCAGGACCTGAATCAAGGATCTGACTGTCTGTAGCTCAGGACCTGAATCAGGATCTGACTGTCTGTAGCTCAGGACCTGGATCAGGCAGGATCTGAAGGTAGCTCAGGCAGGATCAGGTAGGATCAGGCTGATCTGTAGGCTCAGGACCTGAATCAGGCAGGATCTGGCTGTCTGTAGCTCAGGACCTGAATCAGGACTGAGTTTTGATCTGTAGCTCAAAACCTGAATCAAGGATCTGACTGTCATTTCATTTTCAGGACCTAAAATGAATCAAATCTGACTGTCTGTAGCTCAGGACCTGAATCAAGGATCTGACTGTCTGTAGCTCAGGACCTGAATCAAGGATCTGACTGTCTGTAGCTCAGGACCTGAATCAAGGATCTGACTGTCTGTAGCTCAGGACCTGAATCAAGGATCTGACTGTCTGTAGCTCAGGACCTGAATCAAGGATCTGCATATTCTTGATACCATTTGAAAAGGAAACTCTTTGAAGTTTGTGGAAATGTGTAATTAATGTAGTAGAATATAACACATTAGATCTGGTGAAAGATAACACAAATAAATAAACATTATTTGTTGTTGTTGTTTGTACCATCATCGTTGAAATGCAAGAGAAAGGCCATCATGTATTATTCCAGTCCTGGTGCAATTTAGATTTTGGCCACTAGATGGAAGCAGTGTATGTGAAAAGTTTTAGACTGATCCAATGAACCATTGCATTTCTGTTCAAAATTCTGTATCAATACCAAATGTGCCTAATTGGTTTACTGATACATTTTCAAGTTCATAACTGTGCACTCTCCTTAAACAATAGCATGGTATTATTTCACTGTAATAGCTACTGTAAATTGGACAGCGCAGTTAGATAAACAAGAATTTAAGCTTTCACACCATAACAGATATGTCTATGTCCTGGGATTATTGTTATTTACAACCTCATGCTAATCGCATTAGCCTACGTTAACTCAACCTCATGCTAATCGCATTAGCCTACGTTAGCTCAACCTCATGCTAATCGCATTAGCCTACGTTAGCTCAACCTCATGCTAATCGCATTAGCCTACGTTAACTCAACCTCATGCTAATCGCATTAGCCTACGTTAGCTCAACCTCATGCTAATCGCATTAGCCTACGTTAGCTCAACCTCATGCTAATCGCATTAGCCTACGTTAGCTCAACCTCATGCTAATCGCATTAGCTCAACCTCATGCTAATCGCATTAGCCAACGATAGCTCAACCTCATGCTAAATTGCATTAGCCTACGTTAACTCAACCTCATGCTAAATCGCATTAGCCTACGTTAACTCAACCTCATGCTAAATCGCATTAGCCTACGTTAGCTCAACCGCCCCACAGGGGGAGGACCCACCGATCCTGTAGAGGTTTTAATGTGTATGACACTTACTGTTTGGGCTGGAAATACCAAGTTACCCAGGAGAAAAGGGATTTATTCTCTGGATGGAACATTTGGAAACAAAAAAAAAGGGAGAATATTTAACCCTAGTGTCCGTCCGTGTCCGTGTGTGTGTGTGTGTTACCTCCAGGGCTGTGTTGGGACAGGAAGACTCTAGGTAGAGGTCCTGAGCCAGGTTATAGTCATTCAGGAACATAGCCAGATGACCTGCTAACAAACTCCTGTCTTCTATACCCTACAGCGAGAGAGAGAGAGAGGTGGGAGGGAAGAGAGGTGGGAGGGAAGAGAGAGAGAGAGAGAGGTGGGAAGCGACAGAGAGAGAGAGAGAGAGAGAGGGAGAGAGAGAGAGAGAGGTGGGAGGGAAGAGAGAGAGAGAGAGAGGTGGGAAGCGACAGAGAGAGAGAGAGAGAGAGAGAGGGAGAGAGAGAGAGGGAGAGAGAGGTGGGAGGGAAGAGAGAGAGAGAGAGAGAGGTGGGAGGGAAGAGAGAGAGAGAGAGAGAGAGAGAGAGGGAGAGAGAGGTGGGAGGGAAAGAGAGAGAGAGAGAGAGAGAGAGAGGGGGAGGGAGAGAGAGAGAGAGGTGGGAAGAGAGAGACAGAGAGAGAGAGAGAGAGGGAGAGAGAGAGAGGTGGGAGGGAAGAGAGAGAGAGAGAGAGAGAGAGGTGGGAGGGAAGAGAGAGAGAGAGGTGGGAGGAAGAGAGAGAGAGAGAGAGAGAGAGGAGAGGGAGAGAGAAGAGAGAGAGAGGTGGGAGGGAAGAGAGAGAGAGAGAGAGAGAGAGAGGTGGGAGAGAGAGAGAGAGAGAGAGAGAGAGAGAGAGAGAGAGAGAGAGAGGGGAGGGAAGAGAGAGAGAGGTGGGAGGGAAGAGAGAGAGAGAGAGAGAGAGAGAGAGAGAGAGAGGTGGGAGGGAAGAGAGAGAGAGGTGGGAGGGAAGAGAGAGAGAGAGAGAGAGGGGGAGGGAGAGAGAGAGAGAGAGAGGGGGGGAGGGAAGAGAGAGAGGTGGGAGGGAAGAGAGAGAGAGAGAGAGAGAGAGAGAGAGAGAGAGAGAGGGGGAGGGAAGAGAGAGAGAGACAGAGAGAGAGAGAGAGAGAGAGGGGGAGGAAGAGAGAGAGAGAGAGAGAGAGAGAGAGAGAGAGGTGGGAGGGAAGAGAGAGACAGACAGAGAGAGACAGAGAGAGAGAGAGGAGAGCAAAAATACAGTCTACTTGAACAGAGAAATACATGAGGCATCAAAGTCAAAAGGAACTGTAGTAACATTAAGAACTGCTATAGAAAGTAGTGTGGAAACCTACCAGAAACTTGGCAGTAGAAAACCTAAACAGTAAATTTGACCTCACAGCTTCCTGCTGCACTTCCTGACTTCCTGCCCAATGTATGACCATATTAGGGACACATATTTCCCTCAGATTACACAGATCCACAAAGAATTAGAGTGAAATTCAGGGAATAGGGCTCTGGTCTATAGTAGTACCACTATATAGGGAATAGGGCTCTGGTCTATAGTAGTACCACTATATAGGGAATAGGGCTCTGGTCTATAGTAGTACCACTATATAGGGAATAGGGCTCTGGTCTATAGTAGTACCACTATATAGGGAATAGGGCTCTGGTCTATAGTAGTACCACTATATAGGGAATAGGGCTCTGGTCTATAGTAGTACCACTATATAGGAATAGGGCTCTGGTCTATAGTAGTGTACTATATAGGGAATAGGGCTCTAGTCACTATTTGGGACTCACTCAAACCCTCCCTCTTGTAGACATTCAGCCTTCTTGGGACAGACTCTTACTAAATAGATTATTATCAATGGGATCAACAAAGAGAGGAGCTCCTGAACACACACACACACACTGAACATTCACACACCACACACACACACTCAGTTAACTAGCGTGTTGTTGCCACTGAGCTGAGAGTCAGAGGAGTGTCAGTCACATGAGAGAGGGAATGATGAAATATAATGAGAGAGAGAAGAGAGACAGAGACCTCA
Organism: Oncorhynchus tshawytscha; assembly: GCF_018296145.1. NCBI lineage: Eukaryota > Metazoa > Chordata > Actinopteri > Salmoniformes > Salmonidae > Oncorhynchus > Oncorhynchus tshawytscha. Next base: position 38,843 of record NW_024607999.1, read on the forward strand.
CAGCTTCCTGGAGATGAGAGAGAGAGACAGAGAGAGAGAGACAGAGACAGAGAGACACAGACAGAGAGACAGAGAGGGAGAGAGAGAGAGAGAGAGAGACAGAGAGAGACAGAAAGAGAGAGACAGAGAGAGACAGAGAGAGCCAGAGAAGAGAGAGAGACAGAGAGAGAAGAAGAGAGAACACCATTGTAAGAGACAGAGAGATTTATGCTTAGAGAGAGAGATCTTGAGACAGAGAGAGACAGAGAGAGTACATTGAGAAAAACTGTATATATATATAATATGACAGAGAGTAATGTCTTTAGAGTTTTGAAAGAGAGTATGAGAGATGAGACAGTTAATTTTTATTGTTTATTTCACTTTAGAGAGACAGAGAGAGAGAGACCAGAGAGACTTTGGACAGAGTTAGAGAGAGACCCAGAACAAAAAAAACTTTAAATTATAGAGAATTGAATGTAGACAGGAATTGAGAGACAGATGAGAGAGAGACAGAGACAGAGAGAGAGAGACAGATCCACAAAGAATTGAAAACAAATCCAGTTTTGATAAACTCCCATATCTACTGGGTGAAATTCCACAGTGTGCCATCACAGCAGCAAGATTTGTGACCTGTTGCCACGAGAAAAGGGCAACCAGTGAAGAACAAACACCATTGTAAATACAACCCATATTTATGCTTATTTATTTTATCTTGTGTCCTTTAACCATTTGTACATTGTTAAAACACTGTATATATATAATATGACATTTGTAATGTCTTTATTGTTTTGAAACTTCTGTATGTGTGATGTCTACTGTTAATTTTTATTGTTTATTTCACTTTATATATGATCTACCTCACTTGCTTTGGCAATGTTAACACATGTTTCCCATGACAATAAAAACTGTAAATTATATTGAATTGAATGTAATGGAATTGAATGTAATTGAATGTAATGTAATGTAATTGAATGTAATAGAATTGAATGTAATGGAACTGAATGTAATGTAATTAAATGTAATTGAATGTAATTGAATGTAATTGAATGGAATTGAATGTAATGTAATTGAATGTAAATGAATTGAATGTAATGGAACTGAATGTAATTGAATGTAATGTAATGTAATTGAATGTGGAATTGAATGTAATGGAATTGAATGTAATGGAATTAAATGTAA
>NW_024608000.1:0-44275 GCF_018296145.1 Oncorhynchus tshawytscha
ATATTCAAACACAAGCTTAGCCTTTTGTTAACAACACTGTCATCTCAGATTTTCAAAATATGCGTTACAGCCAACGCTAGACAAGCAGTTGTGTAAGTTTATCATGGCATAATGCTATGCTAGGCTCTGCTGGCAGCAGGCAACATTTTCACGAAAATAAGAAAAGCAACCAAATTAAATCATTTACCTTTGAAGAACTTCGGATGCTTTCACTCAGGAGACTCCCAGTTGGATCGCAAATGTTCCTTTTTTCCAAAAAGATTATTTTTGTAGGCGAAAAAGCTTCCGTTTCTTCATCATGCTTGGCTGAGAAATCGACCGAAAAAATGCTACTACTGCAATGCCAAACTTTTTCAAAATTAGCTACATAATATCGACAGAAACACGGCAAACGTTGTTTAGGATCCATCCTCAAGGTGTTTTTAACAAATATATTTGATAATATATCCGTCGAGGCAGTTGGTTTCTCAAAAGAATCGATTGGAAAAATGGCTACCACAGTATTTTACGCAAGGTTTTCTGCGGGAGACAATGTGACCACATGCCATATATGGTCCCTTACAGCCATTCTTCAATGGAAATGCCTAAAAAGACGTCATGCTGTAGACACCTTGGGGAAAATGGAAAACGTAAACTCATTCGTAGCTCATTCACAGCCATATAAGGAGTCATTGGCATGAGGCGGTTTCAAAAAATGCGGCACTTGGTTGGATTTTATATCTGGGTTTCGCCTGTAACATCAGTTCTGTTGCACTCACAGACAATATCTCTGCAGTTTTGGAAACGTCAGTGTTTTCTTTCCAAAGCTGTCAATTATATGCATAGTCGAGCATCTTTTCGTGACAAAATATCTTGTTTAAAACGGGAATGTTTTTCATCAAAAAGTTTTAATAGCACCCCCTAATGCATAACTGGTTAATGCCATGCAAGGAAAAACGTCTGCTATCTTGGCATTGCGTCTCACTGTTACTGGCTTTGGTGAGGGATTGATAACTTTGACAAGGACCCAGCCATCACTCCACAATGTCACTACTGTTCTCCCCACTAGAATGTTTTTCGGTCTTGAGCGTGCCCCCATAGGCTCAATAACGACAGCACTGCACTAACACCACTTCAGTCGGACTGAGGGAGCCACTCTTGAGCACCCCTGCTTTCTCAAGGCGTGGCACCACTGTTGAGCTCAATGTGCATGGCATAGAACCGCTGTCAATCATAGCGCTCACCTCTATAACATCCCCCAGTAACACACTAGTATAGAAGAGTTCATTGTTGTGGAGCACTCTCTGTGTATTTTGCATAATTACTTTTTTGTTCGACTTGACTTCATCACAAACACTTGAATATATTGACTCTAAATCTACAACACTATCGGATTGGGGCACGTCACAAGGCCCAGCACTTCCCTCCACCCTGTGCGGGCCAGCTAGTTTTCCTGCCGCTGTGTCGTGTTGCTGTTTGATGGAGCGACGGGAGTTACCAATGAAGTGAGAGGACATTCCTGACGCGTGTGCCCAGCTGCATAACAGCTGAAGCAGAGGTGGTTAGAATAACAATGATCCATTGTGCTGTGATTCGCATCCCCACACACTTTGCATTGCAAAGACGGGTTCTCCCTTCTCCTGGGCCTCCTCTGGAAACGGTTATCAAAGCCGCCTACAGTTTGCTGTGGCCTCTGCTACAAGACCCGTTCAAGCATGCCCATCACACGATCCAATGCCTCGGATGAGCCATTTGTGGGCTGCTGCAAGGCTTCCGGGCAAGGGGTTTACAACAGCCGACACTGGCCTACTTACTTCCTGCGTCAGTGTGGTGACCAGTGGGGCCAGCCACAAGGGACGTGGAGCCTTACACTTCCTCTGGTACACCTCCAGCCTGCCATGGACCTCCGCAGCCGTCCACTCATGCAATGGTTTGCACATGAATATCAATGACAGCTCTGGGTTCGGACAGTGCTTGATGAACATGAGAGTCAGAACACGTGATGGATTGTTTAGCTCCTTGTTCTGCCTCTTCAAACAGTCCTCTGCCACCTCTATGGCCCTGTTCAGTTTGATCCAGTAATCCAATGGAGTCTCCCCTTCCATTGGCAATGTAGAATAAACATCAGCTAGGGGCATGTCAGAGTTGATTGTGTCGGTAAAGTGATACTTCTGAATGTCAAAAACCGGTCTAGGGCCCTGGCTTAAGTCAACTGGGTTACTGCGTTGGCTTACTCTTACCACGTCACGTGCCCTCCCTGTCAGCTTACCAAAACTTCATCTGACCTCTCCTGCCCACCATAGCCCTTCTTCTGCATGTACACTAACATGGTCTCCTCCCACTCATGCACCTCTATGTGCATTCCTCTGAACCATCCCCCCTGAAACGCAAATGGTTCCCTGACATAATTTTTAACCACTACATTTAGACTAGAGCGGGCCCCAACCTTGGTAACACCAACATTATCAACCTTCTGTCCCACCCCATCTCCCATAGCCTTTGATTCCAAACAAGAGGCAATATTTTCACCTATGGAGTACCCTATCTGCTTAACAATTTCTGCAAGGAAATCCATAGACACATCCTCCTTCCTAGGATTAGGTGAAACTGGCTCGAATGCACTGAGTTGAGGTAGCTCTAAATCATGTGGAAAGCGCACACTTGCCTGCGTAGTTGGCCTGGCCAGAGGTGTGGAAGTAACTGGAAAAATAGCTGCCCCCCTACCCACTGGCGGTGAAGGGTTTTATCATGTGGCCACAGATACTCCCCTATTCTGTCAGTGGTTCCAGATCTACAACAGACAACTGTGTGCACATAGCATACAGTATTGAGCAATAGAGAAGTAAAATTCCATTGTTATGAGAAAATCATAGTACAAAAAATTAACACTAGACCAAAAGTATACACACATTTCTTTTTAAAGTGTCTTGTGCCGTCCCAAACAAAGTACAATAAAATGAAATTGAAATGAAAGCTAAAGGGCATATGCAGGGTTGATAAAGGTCAAGATAAGTTTGACTGGGACTAGTGGAAGCGTAGGATGTTTGGTAACATTTGGCATCCTAAACTTGTTTACATGGGATGGGACAAAGTAGGCTACAGGACCATATAGTGCTTCTACCCAAGTGGTGGCCCATCATGTCTTTAGGAGCTACAGTCTTTTTCATTTTTTTCAACCAGGCATTAACCAAGCCATATAGCTAGAATGTTATGGAATGATATTCGTGCCAACATAAACTGAATTTCAAATTCAACATTATATCGCTCCATAGACTCTAGTGTGCCTGGTTTGGCCAAAGATTACTCCACATTGTGGCCCTCCAGGAAAAATAAGTCTGACTTCCTCCCTATAGGCTGTCTCATCATCGTTGGTGATCAGGCCCTACCACAGTCGTGTCATTGGCAAACTTAATGATGGTGTTGGAGCCGCAGGTAAACATGGAGTACAGGAAGGGACTAAGCAGGCACCCCTGAGGGGTCCCCTGTGTTGAGGTCAGCATGGCAGATATGATGGTCACCACCATGGGACGGGGGAATCAGGATCCAGTTACAAATTGTTGCCTACCCTCACCACCTGGGGGCGGCTCATTAGGAAATTACAGGATCCAGATGCAACTGGTTTCAAGTGGCCAAGAGAACTCATGTGATCTCCTACTGCTAACTAGTGGATGAACTGGGAATCAGACAGGGGAATATTTATATCAATGGATAGGTAGAGACTTCAGCTTTCTTCTCATGTGTATATCCTGTAAAACGAAAAACGTTGCACAAACCCCGCGCTTTTAAAATGGCTATGTTCCTATGGAAATGTGCACATGTTTACAGCGAGTAATTGGTTACATATTTTATGTCGAACCTAGACTTTCAAATCTCTTATTTCCCAACAACTGACAATTGGGACCTCCCCCGTATCTCGGGCTCTTTAATAGTCACATTGTTTCTGACGCTTATCAGAATCCCACAGTTCTTAGCTTTCTAACAGTACTTAACTGGCGTTCTGCCCCTGAGCAAGGGAGTTAACCCACTGTTCCCCGGGCGCCGATGACGTGAATGTCGATTAAGGCAGACCCCGCACATCTCTGATTCAGAGTGGTTGGGTTAAATGCGTAAGACCCATTTTAGTTGAATACATTCAGCTGTACAACTGACTACGTATTCCCCTTTCCCTTTCCCTAAGCATGTTTCTGTAATGACCGAAATGTACTTTATGAGGGCAGTATACAATATTATGCATCGTTTATAAAATGCCACCAGAGGGCGTCAGAGTTGAACAGGTGAAGAACAGCTATGGCTACAGACAAACAGGTATTCGTTGGTATAAGTACTTTAAGGAATGAGCAGCAAGGCAGCATGATTTCAACAAGCACTTCACCTTTCATTGCAATACAATTCTAACTAAGCCTCTATACAAACAGCAGTAGAGCTAAGTATTGCTTTCCCCCAAAAAACAAAGTTCTACATAACAAATACCCAGTGTTTTTAATCCAAACCATGAAACAGTGTTTTTACTATGAGGAGAAAACAACCTTTTGTGTCTAAGACACCAAAACCAGTTTGACTTAGGGTAATATATTAACATTCCAGTTTGATCCGGTTAAGATCTGAAGAGTTCAAAAGAGGTTTGAATGTTAAATGCAATGATATACATTCTCAATAAGTTAACACTGTAGGCTGCTGTTGTGTATAGCGTGTTAGACTTGGAGGGCTATAGTTGTTTTCTCCAAGGCACAGGTATGGAACAAAAACACGGAGGAGGACTAAAATGAACTTCAAAATATCAAGGAAGTGGGATTCATACAGAAATATGCATGCCAGAGGGACCATTTGAAACAAAATAGTAAAATAATTTCTTTGTGGGAAGCATTACATACATTTTTGTGTGAAATCATACAAATCTGCCATTTCAATGAAAATACAGTACTGCATTCAAAAACCCATCTCGTAGAATTTGATTAGGGTTATTAGTCACAATTTGCAGGAGTAGAAAGGTTCATGTTCCCTTAAAGAGTTCAAGTATGCCCCATAACTTCCTCCAGTAGCCTCTAACATCAACCTAACTCCAAACTGCATTCTCCATATTGTGTCAACATGCGCAAGACTGTAGAAAACCCACTCAAACGTGTTTCTGTAAAACACGAGTAGCAGCAGAGAAAAAAAAAGATCAAATTTCAGTACAAATAAATAGGATCGATTGAGCATGTCACACCTGAAGAAAGGACTCTAACGATGGCCGTCTTCGACACTCTGCCAGCTGACATCCAAGCAGGTGAGTAACACTTAGAGAGCACTCTGACAGGTGCCGTTTGTCATGACATCTTAGCAGAACCTTTCAACTGGCCAGTGTTAAGAAGCTACGGTTTGCATTTGTTTACATCCTGATCCTCTTTTTTCCCTTTCCAGAGGATGTTGCTGTGGTCATCCCGGATGTCACCCCACACGTCACCAAGGACGTGACACTGGATGTTCCATGCAGAGCTAGGAAAGGGGCAGTCCAGCGATTATTTTGCAGGCTTTGGAGGGCAGTGTGCTGCTGCGCCTGCCACAAGGAAGAGGAGGAACAATATTAATTATTCATCAGACCTTCAGATATGGGATTGAACCATAGACCATTAAATTATTTGCATTATAATTGGACTCAATTCTGCTTTTCTTCTGTTTACTACTTAATTTCAGAATTTCTATAAACTTTCACTTTGTAAGTGTGGAGTAGGTTGTATAAATAAGTGGGAAACATCACAAGTTTAATGCTTTGAATAATTGACTTTGTACATTAAAAAATATATGTATTATTTGACAACAAAAAAACAGAGGGTGCTCAACCAACGTTGAGTATAGATCACTCAGTGGAGAACCTTGGGATTGAACCAAGGACCTCATACTAAAATAGCATGCACTCCCCCTCTGAGCTTCGATCCAATTTTATTTGCAGATAAAATGCAATATTAATACAATGTACTTTTTATATACACCACTCCATTGAAACTACAATGAAATGATAGCAGCAATTCTAAATACAAGCAAGTATGGACAGTCATCTAACCCATGAACTTCAGTTTTTGAAAATGATGCAATTGAAGTTGGCAACCATGCCACTTCTGTTACATAAATGTACGAACAGGTATTGAACACATGTTCTTCAGATTACAAGAGCAAATTATTTAGCACATCTCTGCTTCCTGCTGAGAATTTCAACATTCTGGAAAGTAGGTAATGGGCCATTGCAAAGAATTTTATGGAGAAGCTGGGGATTGAACCTAGGACCTCATACATGCGAAGCATGCGCTCTACCACTGAGCTACATCCCCTTTCTGGGAATGAAACTGTTTTTTTTTTATTTATTTTATTTCACCTATAATTAGTCAGGTAAGCTAGTTGAGAACAAGTTTTCATATTCAACTGAGACCTGGCCAAGATAAAGCAAAGCAGCGCAACACAAACAACAACACAGAGTTACAGATGGAATAAACAAGCGTACAGTCAATAACACAATAGAAGAAAAAAAAGAAAGTCTATATACAGTGCGTGCAAATGGAGGTAAGGCAATAAATAGGCCATAGTAGCGAAGTATTTACAATTTAGCAAATTAACACTGGAGTGATAGATGAGCAGATGATGATGTGCAAGTAGAAATACTGGTGTGCAAAGAGCAGAAAGTATATTAAAACAATATGGGGATGAGGTAGGTAGATTGGGTGGGCTATTTACAGATGGGCTTTGTACAGCTGCAGCGATCAGTTAGCTGCTCAGATAGCCGATGTTTAAAGTTAGCAGTGTTGCCAACACCTCAGTAAGGAAAGTAGCTATTGGCTGTCCTAAAAGTCACTAGAAGTTGCTAAATGATGTCATCACCTAATTTGCATAATTGTCCATGTGCATGTAATTGTGATGGACACTGTAGGAGTGAGGAATAACATTGTGGAAGAGACAAAAAGTGAGTAAAATGAAAATGTCTGCAAGTATTCAGAGGGGTCTGAATACTTGCTAAATACAGCGACTAAGTCGCTAAGTTGGCAACACTGGAACAAATTTTGCAATTCGTTCCAGTCATTGTCAGCAGAGAACTGGAAGGAAAGGCGGCCAAAGGAGGTGTTGGCTTTGGGGATGACCAGTGAGATATACCTGCTGGAACGCGTGCTACGGGTGGGTGTTGTTATCGTGACCAGTGAGCTGAGATAAGGCGGAGCTTTACCTAGCATAGACTAAAAAGATGACCTGGAACCAGTGGGTCTGGCGATGTATATGTAGCGAGGGCCAGCCGACTAGAGCATACAGGTCGTAGTGGCCATATCAATACAATTGACCCTTTCTTTACACTGTTCTAATTAAAGTACATTTCCATAATATCATCTAGCTTCCATAAACGTCGAACAAGGCTTGAACCCAGGATTGAACCCATGTGCTTCAGTTTACAAAAACAGATGACTTAGCACATCTATTTCCTTCTTAAAATGTCAACATTCTGTAAAGTAGAGTTGTGGAAAAGCTAATTTCACAACTAAATATACTCATCAGAAAATTTGGGGATTAACTTCAGAGCGCATGCATTTCAAATATTAGCTCTACCGTAGAGGCACATCCCCTTACTATATAATAGCAGGGTTGCCATTTTGAGAAACCTTTTTTTCTTCAAAATCCTCCAGTGAAAGAACCCTCCCATGGTACCAGCTATCTTTCAGTAAGGCACGGATGGGATTTGAACCCACGATCTTCGGTTTACAAGACCGACACCTTACCACTTGGCCACCATGCCACTCTATGCTGCAAGATATTTATCTTCTATGGGTGCAGAGTGTAGATCTGAGCTGTCAGTTGGTTGAACTTAAACTGGATGTGAGGGGTGGTGGGCCCTGTGGGTAGGCATTTTAGCCAGTATACTTCTTGGGTTTCAGACAGCGTGGGCGTCGGCTGGAGTGGCATCATCATAATTCTTGCTGGGCGATCAGGTGTTGAAGAGGGAGGGTTGGTGGATACTTCCACTCCACTTTCAGTAGTATTTGAGGGAACTTGATAGTAGAATAGGTGCATCCTGTGTCTACCAGGAACTGATGGGGGACACCCTCAACTTCATGATGCAATTGAAGTTGGCAACCATGCCACTTCAAATCAATGTGACATCATAGTTGGTTCAGTGTGCTGTTGAAAATGTTGTCTCCCTTCTCCTGCCGTGGGTGGTGGGAATCTTCATGGCCAGGGCATGGCGTTCCCTGCCATACCTTGGAACTGTGGTAGGTTAAAATCTTGCTGCTCCTGCTGCATGTGGCTAGATCCTGGGTGGTTGTATGCTGGCTGTTGCTGTTGCAGGATATACTGCTGTGGGGGAGGGTATTGGGGTGGTGGGGCTGCCTGCTGTTGGATCATCTGAGAGACAGTCTGTGCTACGATCTGAGTGATATCTGGCTGCTCCCCTTGGTCTTGAGTTTCTTCTGCAATCATTCGTTTGGGCGTGGTGGCTGCAGACATTTTATCTAATTTGTCTGATAATGTGTATAATGCGTTTATCTAGGTTTTAGTCAGTCCTTTGTGTAGCTTATTTCTATCTTTGTATACTCAGCCCGTCTCTGTTCGAGACCTGGGATGTACGGTATCGCTAGCTCAAAGTTCTCCCATATGCCCCCCACCCTTGGTCAGATTAGTATGATGTAGCGTGTAATGTTCTATAGTAGTTTTAGCTGTAGGAAATATAGAAGAACTCAAAAAAATGTTCTGCGAATTATTTAAATCATTTAAATACTTTCTGTAAATAATTCAGTAATCTAAATCCTTTATGAACTTATATCAGTAAATTCAAGTGATTCTATAACAATTGTCAGAACAATTTTAAACTTTAGGCAATATCAACAGCAATGAAAAAGCGAAAATCAGTGTTCGAGGCCAGCGGCTGTCAATCAAGGTTGCACGGCGATTTGGCTACTAAAGTAGCTTTGTCTATCAGCACGTGTGCATAATAGCCCAGTTACGTATCTCAAACGTTTCTCTCAATTTAATTTCCCCGGTCTCAAAATCATGGAACGTCAACTCTGGTTATATTATGTTATTGTTTGATGTGCAATGGTCACATCATTCCCGATCTCTGTCTAGTGGAACGCCAAACTTACATATCCTATATCTACTCGACTACACCTCTTACATAACCTGTTAAATAGTACACAGCTTTTTAATAGGGCATTACCACTGTTGTGTCGTTTCATGCAGATTCATTCGATCCAACCACACCTCAACAAGACCTATTCGTTATCAATAGGACATTTTACTTGCAGATTCGGTTCATCTATTATTTAACTTTAACCACACCTCCACAAGACCTATTCGATCGTACACAACGTATCAATAGGACATTTTACATGCAGATTCGGTTCATCTATCATTCAACTATAACCACACCTCCACAAGACTTATTTGATCGTACACAACGTATCAATAGGACATTTACATGCAGATTCGGTTCATCTATCACCACATTCATTCGTATGAAATTCTCATTGAATTTCCAACATCCATAATCGTGTCCTTTACATGTTAAAACACAGCCTCTATTTAACGTCACCTCTATACACAACCTAATATATATATAATTAGGACAGTTTTCTATGCAGATTTGAACAAATAGGGTCCCGAAGGAATTTAACACATTGGTCAATCACAATTCACACATTCCTATTAAAATAACTCAGTATAGGCTTTCTTGGGAACAGGAACAATGGTGGACAATTATTTAAAAATTTAAAAAATAAAAATCTATTTTTTTTTTTGTATTTATTTTTTTACAAAACAAGATATCTTTAATCAATGCCTTAGGTTCTTATGTAAAAAATAATTTGGCAACGATTCATACTCACGCCCAGTACTTTCTGATCAAAATTTGGTTTAGGCTATAATACAATATGCAGATTTCGATTTAACAGGCTTTGCTTACCTTATTTAGTAGAGCGCTCTGATCAGATTTCCTGAGGCAAGATGAATGGCTGATTTTCTCCTTGTTCGGTCACTCTTCCGTCTGATTCGAACCGGTCATGATTTGTCTCACCTCGGGCAAAAAACACCAATTTATCATAGCCTGGGAGCAATTTAGGAAAAGCCATCCTCTTGCTACCATGTTATGATTGGTGTTTATATATTGGAGAGTTGAGACCAAATCACGGACGCTGGACAGAGTGGATTTCAGTTGTAACAAAAGACAGTTTTAATGAGTCAAAGATATCTTGTCCCGCAGTTTTACGTGCACGGATCTAGTTCATATAACTCGGCAAGAAGTCAGGTGAAAAAGAGGCCTTATACAAAGGTTACATTCATTTTTATACATAGAATAAAGTAGGTGGAGTCTTGTCGTTTTGGTCTTCTGACTGGTCACAAAGGGTTGGAGGCGGGCCTTGCTCTAGCCAGAGCGGGCCCCATTGGTGCATAGCAGAGTCTTGTTCTCTGAGCTCCCTGACCAAAAGGGGGTCAGTTTTATGGCTGGGTGTATGTGTTCTTGCGATGGAATGTCTTTGTTTCCTGGGGTCGGGAGACAACAAAGCTGAGGTTTTAGTGTTCCCAGGGGTAGTTTTATTGCTGGCTGTGTGAGCTAGTTCCTGTTTTACCAGGGGTAGGTAAGATGACTTGAGTCAGGTGGTTTGGCTTGGCGCTGTATAATATTGAGCTATGTGTATGAATGTTTACATATATATACATATATGACAAATCCCCTCTTCACGTCTACTAGACGTGAAAACTATAGCAGAAAGGTGGTGGTTCCAGTCGTGGGTATGCATAAGGTGGTGTTCTAACCTTGTCTGGTGTGTAATAGTGGGTCTGTAGGTGTAGTCCTACGTTTGGTTAGATGTGATACTTGCTTGATTGAAGGGAGTGGTGCTAGGAATGTTATCATTGGGATAGGGGTTGGGGGTGTAGAGGGGTTGATGTTTAGTATGTGTTTGTTGTTCTGCAATTAACCATGTGAGTGCCTAAGGACACCCCAAAGATCAGTAGGAATATCACAAACAAAGGGCAAAGCTGAGGGGATAGTGTTAGGGGGGTAGTTTTATTACTGGCTGTGTGAGCTAGTTCCTGTTTTAACAGGGGTAGGTAAGATGACTTGAGTCAGGCGGTTTGGCTTGGCGCTGTATAATATATGAGCTATGTGTATGAATGTTTACATATATATACATATATGACATATGGTCCTTGACTAGTCTCTCAAAGCACTTCATGATGACGGAAGTGAGTGCTACGGGGCGGTAGTCGTTTAGCTCAGTTACCTTAGCTTTCTTGGGAACAGGAACAATGGTGGCCCTCTTGAAGCATGTGGGAACAGCAGACTGGTATAGGGATTGATTGAATATGTCCGTAAACACACCGGCCAGCTGGTCTGCGCATGCTCTGAGGGCGCGGCTGGGGATTCGTCTGGGCCTGCAGCCTTGCGAGGGTTAACACGTTTAAATGTCTTACTCACCTCGGCTGCAGTGAAGGAGAGTCCGCATGTTTTCGTTGCAGGCCGTGTCAGTGGCACTGTATTGTCCTCAAAGCGGGCAAAAAAGTTATTTAGTCTGCCTGGGAGCAAGACATCCTGGTCCGTGACTGGGTTGGATTTCTTCTTGTAGTCTGTGATTGACTGTAGACCCTGCCAAATGCTACTTGTTTCTGAGCCGTTTAATTGAGATTCTACTTTGTCTCTGTACTGACGCTTAGCTTGTTTGATAGCCTTGCGGAGGGAATAGCTGCACTGTTTGTATTCGGTCATGTTACCAGTCACCTTGCCTTGTTTAAAAGCAGTGGTTCGCGCTTTCAGTTTCACGCCAATGCTGCCATCAATCCACGGTTTCTGGTTAGGGAATGTTTTAATCGTTGCTATGGGAACATTGACATCTTCAACGCACGTTCTAATGAACTCGCACACCGAATCAGCGTATTAGTCAATATTGTTATCTGACGCTTGGTACGAAACATATCCCAGTCCACGTGATGGAAGCAGTCTTGGAGTGTGGAGTCAGCTTGGTCGGACCAGCGTTGGACAGACCTCAGCGTGGGAGCCTCTTGTTTTAGTTTCTGTCTGTAGGCAGGGATCAACCTGCCATACCTCTGGAACGCGTGCTACGGGTGGGTGTTGTTATCGTGACCAGTGAGTAGATACTTTCTGCTCTTTGCACACCAGTATTTCTACTTGCACATCATCATCTGCTCATCTATCACTCCAGTGTTAATTTGCTAAATTGTAAATACTTCGCTACTATGGCCTATTTATTGCCTTACCTCCATTTGCACGCACTGTATATAGACTTTCTTTTTTTTCTTCTATTGTGTTATTGACTGTACGCTTGTTTATTCCATCTGTAACTCTGTGTTGTTGTTTGTGTTGCGCTGCTTTGCTTTATCTTGGCCAGGTCTCAGTTGAATATGAAAACTTGTTCTCAACTCGCTTACCTGATTAATTATAGGTGAAATTTCAAAAAATAAGAAAAAACATTTTCTTTCCCAGAAAGGGGATGTAGCTCAGTGGTAGAGCGCATGCTTCGCATGTATGAGGTCCTGGGTTCAATCCCCAGCTTCTCCATGAAAATATTTGCAATGGCCCATCTCCTACTTTCCAGAATGTTGAAATTCTCAGCAGGAATCAGAGATGTGCTAAATAATTTGCTCTTGTAATCTGAAGAACATGTGTTCAATCCCTGTTCGTACATTTATGTAACAGAAGTGGCATGGTTGCCAACTTCAATTGCATCATTTTCAAAAACTGAAGTTCATGGGTTAGATGACTGTCCATACTTGATTGTTTTTAGAATTGCTGCTATCATTTCATTGTAGTTTCAATGGAGTGGTGTATATAAAAAGTACATTGTATTAATATTGCATTTTATCTGCAAATAAAATTGGATCGAAGCTCAGAGGGGGAGTGCATGCTATTTTAGTATGAGGTCCTTGGTTCAATCCCAAGGTTCTCCACTGTTGGTGTTTACATACTGGAGAGGAAATGTCAGTGAGATAGCTTGGCACTCTAAGCTCGTTAGTGTTGCAGGATGATCTTTGTAGTTTACAGGGGAGTATATTTGCGTGATGGCAGCTGTGTGTTCTTCGGATAATCATGTTATTGCACGTAGGCTCTAAACTTGACTGAGGACACTGGGCCCAGAGTTATCTGAGGGCATGTTTAACCAGAGCTTTGGTCTGCTAGTAATGCTTTCTATTAGATTATTTATATAACACCACTGAGTATTTGTGTGCCAAATTCACATTACACAACTCCTACTTTCCAGAATGTTGAAATTCTCACAGGAAACTGAGATGTTATTTGTGTGCCAAATTCACATTACACAACTACTACTTTCCAGAATGTTGATAAATATCTTGCAGCTTAGAGTGGCATGGTGGCCAAGCGGTAAGGCGTCAGTCTTGGAAACTGAAGATTATGGGTTCAAATCCCATCTGTACCTTACTGAAAGATAGCTGGTACCATGTGAATGTTCTTTCAATGGAGGACTTTGAAAAGGAAAAAAAGATTTTTCAAAATGTCAACCCTGCAATTATATAGTAAGGGGATGTCCCTCTATGGTAGAGCTAATAATTGAAATGCGTGCACTCTGAAGTTAATCCTCAACTTTTCTGATGAGTATATTTAGTTGTGAAATTAGCTTTTGCACAACTCTACTTTCCAGAATGTTGACATTTTAAGAAGGAAATAGATGTGCTAAGTCATCTGTTTTTGTAAACTGAAGCACATGGGTTCAATCCTGGGTTCAAGCCTTGTTCGACATTTATGGAAGCTAGATGATATTATGGAAATGTACTTTCATTAGAACAGTGTAAAGAAAGGGTCAATTGTATTGATATGGCCACTACGACCTGTATGCTCTAGTCGGCTGGCCCTCGCTACATATTCGTCGCCAGACCCACTGGCTCCAGGTCATCTGTAAGTCTATGCTAGGTAAAGCTCCGCCTTATCTCAGCTCACTGGTCACGATAACAACACCTACCCGTAGCACGCGCTCCAGCAGGTATATCTCACTGGTCATTGCAAAAATTGCTGAAGCTGGAGACTTATATTTCCTTCACTAACTTTCAGTGTTGCCAACTTAGTGACTTAGTTGCTGTATTTACCAAGTATTCAGACCCCTCTAGCGACACAATTTCAAAAACGTGACAAATCTAGCTACTAGATTTGCGACAAATCTAGCTACTTTTTCTGGTGTTATTGGAGACTTTTGTCGACTCTGAAGTGAAAGCACGTATCGTTCTTACTCATATCAACGAGCAGTGGGTGCTGGCGTGGGCACCATCCCCGTGCCAAAGCATTCACAGGCAGCCTAGTCCTCGCACAGCAGTCCCTTCCAGCTGCAGTCAGAGCAGGATATGTTCACCCCTCCGCGCCCAGATTGCAAATGAATCGCGCATGTTAGAAGCCTCCGCTGGCTGATCCCTCCCTGGCTTACATTAAAAAAAAACACAATTAACCTGAATTAGGGCCAGACTAGTTCCCATCATTTTCTCACATTTGCCATTGAAAGTTTTTTTCTATTGTCTCTTTTTGGTCCATTTAGATTGTTAATGTAGATTGTATCGATTTTTTTTTTAAATGTTATGGTTAAAAATGTTAATGTTTTACTGTGACTTGTTGTAGGCTCCTAAGTGGACCATAAGGTGAAAAACCAAACCACATTAAGAAAACTAACCTGAAAAACAAAAAAATACAACAAAAAAATACAACAGAGTGTCTCTTTTGGGTCACTTTTGCTGGTCCCAAGCCCGGATAAAGGAGGAGGGTTGGAATTGTGACGTAAAAAAAAGCATGAATCGACAGAAGAAAGTTCATTTGTCATTCTAAACATATTTAGGGTGTTCTTTACTCACTTCTTGTCTCTCCCACGGCATTATTCCTCTCTCCTACAGCATCCATCACAATTACATGATCATGGCCAATTATGCAAATTAGGAGATGATGTAATTTCGTGACTTCTAGCGACTTTTAGGACAGCCAATAGCTACTTTCCTTACTGAGGAGTTGGCAACACTGCTAACTTTAAAAATCAGCTATCTGAACAGCTAACTGATCGCTGCAGCTGTACATTGCCCATCTGTAAATAGCACACCCAATCTACCTACCTCATAGCCATATGGTTTTAATTTACTTTCTGCACTTTTGCCCACCAGTATTTCTACTTGCACATCATCATCTGCTCATCTATCACTATCAGTGTTCATTTGCTAAATTGTGATTATTTCGCTACTATGGCCTATTTATTGCCGTTTGTTCCATGTGTAACTCTGTGTTGTTGTTTGTGTTGCACTGCTTTGCTTTATCTTGGCCAGGTCGCAGTTGTGTATGAGAACTTGTTCTTAACTGGCTTACCTGGTTAAAGAAAGGAGAAATTTAAAAAAACAAGAAACATTTTTTTCTTTCCATGAAAGGGGGTGTAGCTCAGTGGTAGAGAGCATGCTTTGCATGTATGAGGTCCTGGGTTCAATCCCCAGCTTCTCCATGTTTTTTTGCAAAGACCCAACTTCTACTTTCCAGAATGTTGAAATTCTATGCAGGAAACTGAGATGTGCTAAATCATTTGGTCTTGTAATCTGAAGAACATGTGTTCAATCCCTGTTAGTACATTTATAGAACAGAAGTGGCATGGTTGCCAACTTTTATGGCATCATTTTCAAAAACTGAAGTTCATGTTTTCGATCCCTGTCCATACCTGTTTTAAGAATTGCTGCTATCATTTCATTGTAGTTTCAATGGAGTGGTGTATATAAAAAGTACATTGTATTAATATTGCGTTTTATCTGCAAATTAAATGGGATGGAAGCTCAGAGGGGGAGTGCATGCTATATTTGTATGAGGTCCTTTCTCCACTGAGTTTGTGTGCCAAATTCACATTTGCACAACTACTACTTTCAGAATGTTGATAAATATATATACATTTTGCAATATAGAGTGGCATGGTGGCCAAGTGGTAAGGCGTCGGTCTCGTAAACCGAAGATCATGGGTTCAAATCCCATCCGTGCCTTTATAGAAAAGACTTCTGATTCCATGGAAATTTACATTCATTGGAGGACTTTGTAGAAAAATAATGTTGTATCAATAATTGAACACAAGTTGAAGCATCTCTACGATAGAGCCACTTTAGCCACTTTTTTTTGTATGTGGTCCTACACTATTCCCCAATTTCTCTTTTGAGATTATTCACTTGTTTAATTAGGTTTTGCACAACTCCCACTTTCCACAATGTTAACATTCTAAGAATGAAATAGATGTGCAAAGTCATCTGTTTTTGTTAACTGAAGCACATGGGTTCAATCCTTGTTCGACGTTTATGATAGATAGCTGATATTATGGAAATGTACTTTCATCACAACAGTGTAAAGAAAAGGTCAATTGTATTGATATGGCCACTGCGACCTGTATGCTCTAGTCGGCTGGCCCTCGCTACATATTCGTCGCCAGAACCACTGGCTCCAGGTCATCTGTAAATCTATGCTAGGTAAAGCTCCGCATTACCAAAGCACTCACGCAGTAATCCTCGCGCAGCAGTCCCTGCCAGCTGCAGTCAGAGCAGGAGATGTTCACCCCTCCGCGTCCAGACTGCAAATGAATCCCGCATGTGGGAAGCCGCCTCTGGCTTATCCCGCCATGGCTTACATTAAAAAAACCACAATTAACCTGAATTAGGGCCAGACTAGTTCCCATCATTTTCTCACACTGCCATTGAAAGTTTTTTCTATTGTCTCTTTTTGGTCCATTTAGATTGTAAGGCATTTATGAAAAATAATTCTCTTTTACAAATACATTAATTATTTCATAAATAAATTAGCACTGTTTCCACCCTGTTTGCAGATAAAATGCAATATTAATACAATGTACTTTTTATATACACCACTCCATTGAAACTACAATGAAATGATAGCAGCAATTCTAAATACAAGCAAGTATGGACAGTCATCTAACCCATGAACTTCAGTTTTGAAAATGATGCAATTGAAGTTGGCAACCATGCCACTTCTGTTACATAAATGTACGAACAGGGATTGAACACATGTTCTTCAGATTACAAGAGCAAATTATTTAGCACATCTCTGCTTCCTGCTGAGAATTTTGACGTTCTGGAAAGTAGGAGATGCAAAGAATTTTATGGAGAAGCTGGGGATTGAACCCAGGACCTCATACATGCAAAGCATGCACTCTACCACTGAGCTACATCCCCTTTCTGGGAAAGCAATTGTTTTATCTTATTTTTTGAAATTTCATCAGGTAAGCTAGTTGAGAACAAGTTTTCATATTCAACTGCGACCTGGCCAAGATAAAGCAAAGCAGCGCAACACAAACAACAACACAAAGTTACAGATGGAATAAACAAGCGTACAGTCAATAACACAATAGAAGAAGAAAAAAGAAAGTCTGTATACAGTGCGTGCAAATGGAGGTAAGGCAATAAATAGGCCATAGTAGCGAAGTATTTACAATTTAGCAAATTAACACTGGAGTGATAGATGAGCAGATGATGATGTGCAAGTAGAAATACTGGTGTGCAAAGAGCAGAAAGTATATTAAAACAATATGGGGATGAGGTAGGTAGATTGGGTGGGCTATTTACAGATGGGCTTTGTACAGCTGCAGCGATCAGTTAGCTGCTCAGATAGCCGATGTTTAAAGTTAGCAGTGTTGCCAACACCTCAGTAAGGAAAGTAGCTATTGGCTGTCCTAAAAGTCACTAGAAGTTGCTAAATGATGTCATCACCTAATTTGCATAATTGTCCATGTGCATGTAATTGTGATGGACACTGTAGGAGTGAGGAATAACATTGTGGAAGAGACAAAAAGTGAGTAAAATGAAAATGTCTGCAAGTATTCAGAGGGGTCTGAATACTTGCTAAATACAGCGACTAAGTCGCTAGTTGGCAACACTGGAACGAATTTTGCAATTCGTTCCAGTCATTGTCAGCAGAGAACTGGAAGGAAAGGCGGCCAAAGGAGGTGTTGGCTTTGGGGATGACCAGTGAGATACACCTGCTGGAACGCGTGCTACGGGTGGGTGTTGTTATCGTGACCAGTGAGCTGAGATAAGGCGGAGCTTTACCTAGCATAGACTAAAAAGATGACCTGGAACCAGTGGGTCTGGCGACGTATATGTAGCGAGGGCCAGCCAACTAGAGCATACAGGTCGTAGTGGCCATATCAATACAATTGACCCTTTCTTTGACTGTTCTAATTAAAGTACATTTCCATGATATCATCTAGCTTCCATAAACGTCGAACAAGGCTTGAACCCAGGATTGAACCCATGTGCTTCAGTTTACAAAAACAGATGACTTAGCACATCTATTTCCTTCTTAAAATGTCAACATTCTGGAAAGTAGAGTTGTGCAAAAGCTAATTTCACAACTAAATATACTCATCAGAAAATTTGGGGATTAACTTCAGAGCGCATGCATTTCAAGTATTAGCTCTACCGTAGAGGCACATCCCCTTACTATATAATAGCAGGGTTGCCATTTTGAGAAAATGTTTTTTTCTTCAAAGTCCTCCAGTGAAAGAACCTTCCCATGGTACAAGCTATCTTTCAGTAAGGCACGGATGGGATTTGAACCCATGATCTTCAATTTACAAGACCGAACCCTCACCACTTGGCCACCATGCCACTCTATGCTGCAAGATATTTATCTTCTATGGGTGCAGAGTGTAGATCTGAGCTGTCAGTTGGTTGAACTTAAACTGGATGTGAGGGGTGGTGGGCCCTGTGGGTAGGCATTTTAGCCAGTATACTTCTTGGGTTTCAGACAGCGTGGGCGTCGGCTGGAGTGGCATCATCATAATTCTTGCTGGGCGATCAGGTGTTGAAGAGGGAGGGTTGGTGGATACTTCCACTCCACTTTCAGTAGTATTTGAGGGAACTTGATAGTAGAATAGGTGCATCCTGTGTCTACCAGGAACTGATGGGGACACCCTCAACTTCACACATCATAGTTGGTTCAGTGTGCTGTTGAAAATGTTGTCTCCCTTCTCCTGCCGTGGGTGGTGGGAATCTTCATGGCCAGGGCATGGCGTTCCCTGCCATACCTTGGAACTGTGGTAGGTTAAAATCTTGCTGCTCCTGCTGCATGTGGCTAGATCCTGGGTGGTTGTATGCTGGCTGTTGCTGTTGCAGGATATACTGCTGTGGGGGAGGGTATTGGGGTGGTGGGGCTGCCTGCTGTTGGATCATCTGAGAGACAGTCTGTGCTACGATCTGAGTGATATCTGGCTGCTCCCCTTGGTCTTGAGTTTCTTCTGCAATCATTCGTTTGGGCGTGGTGGCTGCAGACATTTTATCTAATTTGTCTGATAATGTGTATAATGCGTTTATCTAGGTTTTAGTCAGTCCTTTGTGTAGCTTATTTCTATCTTTGTATACTCAGCCCGTCTCTGTTCGAGACCTGGGATGTACGGTATCGCTAGCTCAAAGTTCTCCCATATGCGCCCCCACCCTTGGTCAGATTAGTAATGTAGCGGTAATGTAGTAATTTTAGCGAATCATTTAAATACTTTCTGTAAATAATTCAGTAACTTCCTTTATGAACTTATATCAGTAAATTCAAGTGATTCTATAACAATTGTCAGAACAATTTTAAACTTTAGGCAATATCAACAGCAATGAAAAAGCGAAAATCAGTGTTCGAGGCCAGCGGCTGTCAATCAAGGTTGCACGGCGATTTGGCTACTAAAGTAGCTTTGTCTATCAGCACGTGTGCATAATAGCCCAGTTACGTATCTCAAACGTTTCTCTCAATTTAATTTCCCCGGTCTCAAAATCATGGAACGTCAACTCTGGTTATATTATGTTATTGTTTGATGTGCAATGGTCACATCATTCCCGATCTCTGTCTAGTGGAACGCCAAACTTACATATCCTATATCTACTCGACTACACCTCTTACATAACCTGTTAAATAGTACACAGCTTTTTTAATAGGGCATTTTTCATGCAGATTCATTCGATCCAACCACACCTCAACAAGACCTATTCGTTATCAATAGGACATTTTACTTGCAGATTCGGTTCATCTATTATTTAACTTTAACCACACCTCCACAAGACCTATTCGATCGTACACAACGTATCAATAGGACATTTTACATGCAGATTCGGTTCATCTATCATTCAACTATAACCACACCTCCACAAGACTTATTTGATCGTACACAACGTATCAATAGGACATTTACATGCAGATTCGGTTCATCTATCACCACATTCATTCGTATGAAATTCTCATTGAATTTCCAACATCCATAATCGTGTCCTTTACATGTTAAAACACAGCCTCTATTTAACGTCACCTCTATACACAACCTAATATATATATAATTAGGACAGTTTTCTATGCAGATTTCGGAACAAATAGGGTCCCGAAGGAATTTAACACATTGGTCAATCACAATTCACACATTCCTATTAAAATAACTCAGTATAGGCCAATTATTTAAAAATTAAAAAAATAAAAATCTATTTTTTTTGTATTTATTTTTTTACAAAACAAGATATCTTTAATCAATGCCTTAGGTTCTTATGTAAAAAATAATTTGGCAACGATTCATACTCACGCCCAGTACTTTCTGATCAAAATTTGGTTTAGGCTATAATACAATATGCAGATTTCGATTTAACAGGCTTTGCTTACCTTATTTAGTAGAGCGCTCTGATCAGATTTCCTGAGGCAAGATGAATGGCTGATTTTCTCCTTGTTCGGTCACTCTTCCGTCTGATTCGAACCGGATGATTTGTCTCACCTCTCACACCAATTTATCATAGATCGAATTTAGGAAAAGCCATCCTCTTGCTACCATGTTATGATTGGTGTTTATATATTGGAGAGTTGAGACCAAATCACGGACGCTGGACAGAGTGGATTTCAGTTGTAACAAAAGACAGTTTTAATGAGTCAAAGATATCTTGTCCTGCAGTTTTACGTGCACGGATCTAGTTCATATAACTCGGCAAGAAGTCAGGTGAAAAAGAGGCCTTATACAAAGGTTACATTCATTTTTATACATAGAATAAAGTAGGTGGAGTCTTGTCGTTTTGGTCTTCTGACTGGTCACAAAGGGTTGGAGGCGGGCCTTGCTCTAGCCAGAGCGGGCCCCATTGGTGCATAGCAGAGTCTTGTTCTCTGAGCTCCCTGACCAGTAGAGGGGGTCAGTTTTATGGCTGGGTGTATGTGTTCTTGCGATGGAATGTCTTTGTTTCCTGGGGTCGGGAGACAACAAAGCTGAGGGGATAGTGTTAGGGGGGTAGTTTTATTGCTGGCTGTGTGAGCTAGTTCCTGTTTTACCAGGGGTAGGTAAGATGACTTGAGTCAGGCGGTTTGGCTTGGCGCTGTATAATATATGAGCTATGTGTATGAATGTTTACATATATATACATATATGACAAATCCCCCTCTTCACGTCTACTAGACGTGAAAACTATAGCAGAAAGGTGGTGGTTCCAGTCGTGGGTATGCATAAGGTGGTGCTTCTAACCTTGTCTGGTGTGCATAGTGGGTCTGTAGGTGTAGTCCTACGTTTGGTGCGTGTGAGATTGAAGGGAGTGGTGCTAGGAATGTTATCAGGGATAGGGGTTGGGGTGAGAGGGGTTGATGCTTTAGTATGTGTTTGTTGTTCTATTAACCATGTGAGAGTGCCTAAGGACACCCCAAAGATCAGTAGGAATATCACAAACAAAGGGCAAAGCTGAGGGGATAGTGTTAGGGGGGTAGTTTTATTACTGGCTGTGTGAGCTAGTTCCTGTTTTAACAGGGGTAGGTAAGATGACTTGAGTCAGGCGGTTTGGCTTGGCGCTGTATAATATATGAGCTATGTGTATGAATGTTTACATATATATACATATATGACATATGGTCCTTGACTAGTCTCTCAAAGCACTTCATGATGACGGAAGTGAGTGCTACGGGCGGTAGTCGTTTAGCTCAGTTACCTTAGCTTTCTTGGGAACAGGAACAATGGTGGCCCTCTTGAAGCATGTGGGAACAGCAGACTGGTATAGGGATTGATTGAATATGTCCGTAAACACACCGGCCAGCTGGTCTGCGCATGCTCTGAGGGCGCGGCTGGGGATGCCGTCTGGGCCTGCAGCCTTGCGAGGGTTAACACGTTTAAATGTCTTACTCACCTCGGCTGCAGTGAAGGAGAGTCCGCATGTTTTCGTTGCAGGCCGTGTCAGTGGCACTGTATTGTCCTCAAAGCGGGCAAAAAGTTATTTAGTCTGCCTGGGAGCAAGACATCCTGGTCCGTGACTGGGTTGGATTTCTTCTTGTAGTCTGTGATTGACTGTAGACCCTGCCAAATGATACTTGTTTCTGAGCCGTTTAATTGAGATTCTACTTTGTCTCTGTACTGACGCTTAGCTTGTTTGATAGCCTTGCGGAGGGAATAGCTGCACTGTTTGTATTCGGTCATGTTACCAGTCACCTTGCCTTGTTTAAAAGCAGTGGTTCGCGCTTTCAGTTTCACGCCAATGCTGCCATCAATCCACGGTTTCTGGTTAGGGAATGTTTTAATCGTTGCTATGGGAACGACATCTTCAACGCACGTTCTAATGAACTCGCACACCGAATCAGCGTATTCGTCAATATTGTTATCTGACGCAATACGAAACATATCCCAGTCCACGTGATGGAAGCAGTCTTGGAGTGTGGAGTCAGCTTGGTCGGACCAGCGTTGGACAGACCTCAGCGTGGGAGCCTCTTGTTTTAGTTTCTGTCTGTAGGCAGGGATCAACCTGCCATACCTCTGGAACGCGTGCTACGGGTGGGTGTTGTTATCGTGACCAGTGAGTAGATACTTTCTGCTCTTTGCACACCAGTATTTCTACTTGCACATCATCATCTGCTCATCTATCACTCCAGTGTTAATTTGCTAAATTGTAAATACTTCGCTACTATGGCCTATTTATTGCCTTACCTCCATTTGCACGCACTGTATATAGACTTTCTTTTTTTTTCTTCTATTGTGTTATTGACTGTACGCTTCTTTATTCCATCTGTAACTCTGTGTGGTTGTTTGTGTTGCGCTGCTTTGCTTTATCTTGGCCAGGTCTCAGTTGAATATGAAAACTTGTTCTCAACTAGCTTACCTGATTAATTATAGGTGAAATTTAAAAAAATAAGAAAAAACAATTGCTTTCCCAGAAAGGGGATGTAGCTCAGTGGTAGAGCGCATGCTTCGCATGTATGAGGTCCTGGGTTCAATCCCCAGCTTCTCCATAAAATTCTTTGCAATGGCCCATCACCTACTTTCCAGAATGTTGAAATTTTCAGCAGGAAGCAGAGATGTGGCAAATAATTTGCTCTTGTAATCTGAAGAACATGTGTTCAATCCCTGTTCGTACATTTATGTAACAGAAGTGGCATGGTTGCCAACTTCAATTGCATCATTTTCAAAAACTGAAGTTCATGGGTTAGATGACTGTCCATACTTGCTTGTATTTAGAATTGCTGCTATCATTTCATTGTAGTTTCAATGGAGTGGTGTATATAAAAAGTACATTGTATTAATATTGCATTTTATCTGCAAATAAAATTGGATCGAAGCTCAGAGGGGGAGTGCATGCTATTTTAGTATGAGGTCCTTGGTTCAATCCCAAGGTTCTCCACTGTTGGTGTTTACATACTGGAGAGGAAATGTCAGTGAGATAGCTTGGCACTCTAAGCTCGTTAGTGTTGCAGGATGATCTTTGTAGTTTACATTTGCGTGATGGCAGCTGTGTGTTCCGGATAATCATGTTTTGCACGTAGGCTCTAAACTTGACTGAGGACACTGGGCCCAGAGTTATCTGAGGGCATCCGGTTTAACCAGAGCTTTGGTCTGCTAGTAATGCTTTCTATTAGATTATTTATATAACACCACTGAGTATTTGTGTGCCAAATTCACATTACACAACTCCTACTTTCCAGAATGTTGAAATTCTCACAGGAAACTGAGATGTTATTTGTGTGCCAAATTCACATTACACAACTACTACTTTCCAGAATGTTGATAAATATCTTGCAGCATAGAGTGGCATGGTGGCCAAGCGGTAAGGCGTCAGTCTTGGAAACTGAAGATCATGGGTTCAAATCCCATCTGTACCTTACTGAAAGATAGCTGGTACCATGTGAAGGTTCTTTCACTGGAGGACTTTGAAGAAAAAAAGAGTTCTCAAAATGTCAACCCTGCTATTATATAGTAAGGGGATGTGCCTCTATGGTAGAGCTAATAATTGAAATGCGTGCACTCTGAAGTTAATCCCCAAATTTTCTGATGAGTATATTTAGTTGTGAAATTAGCTTTTGCACAACTCTACTTTCCAGAATGTTGACATTTTAAGAAGGAAATAGATGTGCTAAGTCATCTGTTTTTGTAAACTGAAGCACATGGGTTCAATCCTGGGTTCAAGCCTTGTTCGACGTTTATGGAAGCTAGATGATATTATGGAAATGTACTTTCATTAGAACAGTGTAAAGAAAGGGTCAATTGTATTGATATGGCCACTACGACCTGTATGCTCTAGTCGGCTGGCCCTCGCTACATATTCGTCGCCAGACCCACTGGCTCCAGGTCATCTGTAAGTCTATGCTAGGTAAAGCTCCGCCTTATCTCAGCTCACTGGTCACGATAACAACACCTACCCGTAGCACGCGCTCCAGCAGGTATATCTCACTGGTCATTGGAAACCTCCTTTGGCCGCCTTTCCTTCCAGTTCTCTGCTGACAATGACTGGGCAAAAATTGCTGAAGCTGGAGACTTATATTTCCTTCACTAACTTTCAGTGTTGCCAACTTAGTGACTTAGTTGCTGTATTTACCAAGTATTCAGACCCCTCTAGCGACACAATTTCAAAAACGTGACAAATCTAGCTACTAGATTTGCGACAAATCTAGCTACTTTTTCTGGTGTTATTGGAGACTTTTGTCGACTCTGAAGTGAAAGCACGTATCGTTCTTACTCATCTCAACGAGCAGTGGGTGCTGGCGTGGGCACCATCCCCGTGCCAAAGCATTCACAGGCAGCCTAGTCCTCGCACAGCAGTCCCTTCCAGCTGCAGTCAGAGCAGGATATGTTCACCCCTCCGCGCCCAGATTGCAAATGAATCGCGCATGTTAGAAGCCTCCGCTGGCTGATCCCTCCCTGGCTTACATTAAAAAAAAAAAACACAATTAACCTGAATTAGGGCCAGACTAGTTCCCATCATTTTCTCACATTTGCCATTGAAAGTTTTTTTCTATTGTCTCTTTTTGGTCCATTTAGATTGTTAATGTAGATTGTATCGATTTTTTTTTTTAAATGTTATGGTTAAAAATGTTAATGTTTTACTGTGACTTGTTGTAGGCTCCTAAGTGGACCATAAGGTGAAAAACCAAACCACATTAAGAAAACTAACCTGAAAAACAAAAAATACAACAAAAAAATACAACAGAGTGTCTCTTTTGGGTCACTTTTGCTGGTCCCAAGCCCGGATAAAGGAGGAGGGTTGGAATTGTGACGTAAAAAAAAAGCATGAATCGACAGAAGAAAGTTCATTTGTCATTCTAAACATATTTAGGGTGTTCTTTACTCACTTCTTGTCTCTCCCACGGCATTATTCCTCTCTCCTACAGCATCCATCACAATTACATGATCATGGCCAATTATGCAAATTAGGAGATGATGTAATTTCGTGACTTCTAGCGACTTTTAGGACAGCCAATAGCTACTTTCCTTACTGAGGAGTTGGCAACACTGCTAACTTTAAAAATCAGCTATCTGAACAGCTAACTGATCGCTGCAGCTGTACATTGCCCATCTGTAAATAGCCCACCCAATCTACCTACCTCATAGCCATATGGTTTTAATTTACTTTCTGCACTTTTGCCCACCAGTATTTCTACTTGCACATCATCATCTGCTCATCTATCACTATCAGTGTTCATTTGCTAAATTGTGATTATTTCGCTACTATGGCCTATTTATTGCCGTTTGTTCCATGTGTAACTCTGTGTTGTTGTTTGTGTTGCACTGCTTTGCTTTATCTTGGCCAGGTCGCAGTTGTGTATGAGAACTTGTTCTTAACTGGCTTACCTGGTTAAAGAAAGGAGAAATTTAAAAAAACAAGAAACATTTTTTTCTTTCCATGAAAGGGGTGTAGCTCAGTGGTAGAGAGCATGCTTTGCATGTATGAGGTCCTGGGTTCAATCCCCAGCTTCTCCATGTTTTTTTGCAAAGACCCAACTTCTACTTTCCAGAATGTTGAAATTCTATGCAGGAAACTGAGATGTGCTAAATCATTTGGTCTTGTAATCTGAAGAACATGTGTTCAATCCCTGTTAGTACATTTATAGAACAGAAGTGGCATGGTTGCCAACTTTTATGGCATCATTTTCAAAAACTGAAGTTCATGTTTTCGATCCCTGTCCATACCTGTTTTAAGAATTGCTGCTATCATTTCATTGTAGTTTCAATGGAGTGGTGTATATAAAAAGTACATTGTATTAATATTGCGTTTTATCTGCAAATTAAATGGGATGGAAGCTCAGAGGGGGAGTGCATGCTATATTTGTATGAGGTCCTTTCTCCACTGAGTTTGTGTGCCAAATTCACATTTGCACAACTACTACTTTCAGAATGTTGATAAATATATATACATTTTGCAATATAGAGTGGCATGGTGGCCAAGTGGTAAGGCGTCGGTCTCGTAAACCGAAGATCATGGGTTCAAATCCCATCCGTGCCTTTATAGAAAAGACTTTTAATTCCATGGAAATTTACATTCATTGGAGGACTTTGTAGAAAAATAATGTTGTATCAATAATTGAACACAAGTTGAAGCATCTCTACGATAGAGCCACTTTAGCCACTTTTTTTTTGTATGTGGTCCTACCCTATTCCCCAATTTCTCTTTTGAGATTATTCACTTGTTTAATTAGGTTTTGCACAACTCCCACTTTCCACAATGTTAACATTCTAAGAATGAAATAGATGTGCAAAGTCATCTGTTTTTGTTAACTGAAGCACATGGGTTCAATCCTTGTTCGACGTTTATGATAGATAGCTGATATTATGGAAATGTACTTTCATCACAACAGTGTAAAGAAAAGGTCAATTGTATTGATATGGCCACTGCGACCTGTATGCTCTAGTCGGCTGGCCCTCGCTACATATTCGTCGCCAGAACCACTGGCTCCAGGTCATCTGTAAATCTATGCTAGGTAAAGCTCCGCATTACCAAAGCACTCACGCAGTAATCCTCGCGCAGCAGTCCCTGCCAGCTGCAGTCAGAGCAGGAGATGTTCACCCCTCCGCGTCCAGACTGCAAATGAATCCCGCATGTGGGAAGCCGCCTCTGGCTTATCCCGCCATGGCTTACATTAAAAAAACACAATTAACCTGAATTAGGGCCAGACTAGTTCCCATCATTTTCTCACACTGCCATTGAAAGTTTTTTCTATTGTCTCTTTTTGGTCCATTTAGATTGTAAGGCATTTATGAAAAATAATTCTCTTTTACAAATACATTAATTATTTCATAAATAAATTAGCACTGTTTCCACCCTGTTTGCAGATAAAATGCAATATTAATACAATGTACTTTTTATATACACCACTCCATTGAAACTACAATGAAATGATAGCAGCAATTCTAAATACAAGCAAGTATGGACAGTCATCTAACCCATGAACTTCAGTTTTTGAAAATGATGCAATTGAAGTTGGCAACCATGCCACTTCTGTTACATAAATGTACGAACAGGGATTGAACACATGTTCTTCAGATTACAAGAGCAAATTATTTAGCACATCTCTGCTTCCTGCTGAGAATTTTGACGTTCTGGAAAGTAGGAGATGCAAAGAATTTTATGGAGAAGCTGGGGATTGAACCCAGGACCTCATACATGCAAAGCATGCACTCTACCACTGAGCTACATCCCCTTTCTGGGAAAGCAATTGTTTTATCTTATTTTTTGAAATTTCACCTATAATTAATCAGGTAAGCTAGTTGAGAACAAGTTTTCATATTCAACTGAGACCTGGCCAAGATAAAGCAAAGCAGCGCAACACAAACAACAACACAGAGTTACAGATGGAATAAACAAGCGTACAGTCAATAACACAATAGAAGAAAAAAAGAAAGTCTATATACAGTGCGTGCAAATGGAGGTAAGGCAATAAATAGGCCATAGTAAGCGAAGTATTTACAATTTAGCAAATTAACACTGGAGTGATAGATGAGCAGATGATGATGTGCAAGTAGAAATACTGGTGTGCGAAGAGCAGAAAGTATATTAAAACAATATGGGGATGAGGTAGGTAGATTGGGTGGGCTATTTACAGGTGGGCTTTGTACAGCTGCAGCGATCAGTTAGCTGCTCAGATAGCCGATGTTTAAAGTTAGCAGTGTTGCCAACACCTCAGTAAGGAAAGTAGCTATTGGCTGTCCTAAAAGTCACTAGAAGTTGCTAAATGATGTCATCACCTAATTTGCATAATTGTCCATGTGCATGTAATTGTGATGGACACTGTAGGAGTGAGGAATAACATTGTGGAAGAGACAAAAAGTGAGTAAAATGAAAATGTCTGCAAGTATTCAGAGGGGTCTGAATACTTGCTAAATACAGCGACTAAGTCGCTAAGTTGGCAACACTGGAACGAATTTTGCAATTCGTTCCAGTCATTGTCAGCAGAGAACTGGAAGGAAAGGCGGCCAAAGGAGGTGTTGGCTTTGGGGATGACCAGTGAGATACACCTGCTGGAATGCGTGCTACGGGTGGGTGTTGTTATCGTGACCAGTGAGCTGAGATAAGGCGGAGCTTTACCTAGCATAGACTAAAAAGATGACCTGGAACCAGTGGGTCTGGCGACGTATATGTAGCGAGGGCCAGCCAACTAGAGCATACAGGTCGTAGTGGCCATATCAATACAATTGACCCAATTGACTGTTCTAATTAAAGTACATTTCCATGATATCATCTAGCTTCCATAAACGTCGAACAAGGCTTGAACCCAGGATTGAACCCATGTGCTTCAGTTTACAAAAACAGATGACTTAGCACATCTATTTCCTTCTTAAAATGTCAACATTCTGGAAAGTAGAGTTGTGCAAAAGCTAATTTCACAACTAAATATACTCATCAGAAAATTTGGGGATTAACTTCAGAGCGCATGCATTTCAAGTATTAGCTCTACCATAGAGGCACATCCCCTTACTATATAATAGCAGGGTTGCCATTTTGAGAAAACTGTTTTCTCTTCAAAGTCCTCCAGTGAAAGAACCTTCACATGGTACAAGCTATCTTTCAGTAAGGCACGGATGGGATTTGAACCCATGATCTTCAATTTACAAGACCGAACCCTTACCACTTGGCCACCATGCCACTCTATGCTGCAAGATATTTATCTTCTATGGGTGCAGAGTGTAGATCTGAGCTGTCAGTTGGTTGAACTTAAACTGGATGTGAGGGGTGGTGGGCCCTGTGGGTAGGCATTTTAGCCAGTATACTTCTTGGGTTTCAGACAGCGTGGGCGTCGGCTGGAGTGGCATCATCATAATTCTTGCTGGGCGATCAGGTGTTGAAGAGGGAGGGTTGGTGGATACTTCCACTCCACTTTCAGTAGTATTTGAGGGAACTTGATAGTAGAATAGGTGCATCCTGTGTCTACCAGGAACTGATGGGGGACACCCTCAACTTCACACATCATAGTTGGTTCAGTGTGCTGTTGAAAATGTTGTCTCCCTTCTCCTGCCGTGGGTGGTGGGAATCTTCATGGCCAGGGCATGGCGTTCCCTGCCATACCTTGGAACTGTGGTAGGTTAAAATCTTGCTGCTCCTGCTGCATGTGGCTAGATCCTGGGTGGTTGTATGCTGGCTGTTGCTGTTGCAGGATATACTGCTGTGGGGGAGGGTATTGGGGTGGTGGGGCTGCCTGCTGTTGGATCATCTGAGAGACAGTCTGTGCTACGATCTGAGTGATATCTGGCTGCTCCCCTTGGTCTTGAGTTTCTTCTGCAATCATTCGTTTGGGCGTGGTGGCTGCAGACATTTTATCTAATTTGTCTGATAATGTGTATAATGCGTTTATCTAGGTTTTAGTCAGTCCTTTGTGTAGCTTATTTCTATCTTTGTATACTCAGCCCGTCTTTGTTCGAGACCTGGGATGTACGGTATCGCTAGCTCAAAGTTCTCCCATATGCGCCCCCACCCTTGGTCAGATTAGTAATGTATTTCCTTTTGGAACAATATATCAGTGAATATATGCAGTTCTATAACAATTGTCAGAGCGGTATTCAAGCGATTCTATAATAACTGTCAGAATAATTCTAGTACGTTAGGATGTAGTAATTTTAGCGAATCATTTAAATACTTTCTGTAAATAATTCAGTAACTTCCTTTATGAACTTATATCAGTAAATTCAAGTGATTCTATAACAATTGTCAGAACAATTTTAAACTTTAGGCAATATCAACAGCAATGAAAAAAGCGAAAATCAGTGTTCGAGGCCAGCGGCTGTCAATCAAGGTTGCACGGCGATTTGGCTACTAAAGTAGCTTTGTCTATCAGCACGTGTGCATAATAGCCCAGTTACGTATCTCAAACGTTTCTCTCAATTTAATTTCCCCGGTCTCAAAATCATGGAACGTCAACTCTGGTTATATTATGTTATTGTTTGATGTGCAATGGTCACATCATTCCCGATCTCTGTCTAGTGGAACGCCAAACTTACATATCCTATATCTACTCGACTACACCTCTTACATAACCTGTTAAATAGTACACAGCTTTTTAATAGGGCATTTTTCATGCAGATTCATTCGATCCAACCACACCTCAACAAGACCTATTCGTTATCAATAGGACATTTTACTTGCAGATTCGGTTCATCTATTATTTAACTTTAACCACACCTCCACAAGACCTATTCGATCGTACACAACGTATCAATAGGACATTTTACATGCAGATTCGGTTCATCTATCATTCAACTATAACCACACCTCCACAAGACTTATTTGATCGTACACAACGTATCAATAGGACATTTACATGCAGATTCGGTTCATCTATCACCACATTCATTCGTATGAAATTCTCATTGAATTTCCAACATCCATAATCGTGTCCTTTACATGTTAAAACACAGCCTCTATTTAACGTCACCTCTATACACAACCTAATATATATATAATTAGGACAGTTTTCTATGCAGATTTCGGAACAAATAGGGTCCCGAAGGAATTTAACACATTGGTCAATCACAATTCACACATTCCTATTAAAATAACTCAGTATAGGCCAATTATTTAAAAATTTAAAAAAATAAAAATCTATTTTTTTTTATTTTTTTACAAAACAAGATATCTTTAATCAATGCCTTAGGTTCTTATGTAAAAAATAATTTGGCAACGATTCATACTCACGCCCAGTACTTTCTGATCAAAATTTGGTTTAGGCTATAATACAATATGCAGATTTCGATTTAACAGGCTTTGCTTACCTTATTTAGTAGAGCGCTCTGATCAGATTTCCTGAGGCAAGATGAATGGCTGATTTTCTCCTTGTTCGGTCACTCTTCCGTCTGATTCGAACCGGATGATTTGTCTCACCTCTCACACCAATTTATCATAGATCGAATTTAGGAAAAGCCATCCTCTTGCTACCATGTTATGATTGGTGTTTATATATTGGAGAGTTGAGACCAAATCACGGACGCTGGACAGAGTGGATTTCAGTTGTAACAAAAGACAGTTTTAATGAGTCAAAGATATCTTGTCCTGCAGTTTTACGTGCACGGATCTAGTTCATATAACTCGGCAAGAAGTCAGGTGAAAAAGAGGCCTTATACAAAGGTTACATTCATTTTTATACATAGAATAAAGTAGGTGGAGTCTTGTCGTTTTGGTCTTCTGACTGGTCACAAAGGGTTGGAGGCGGGCCTTGCTCTAGCCAGAGCGGGCCCCATTGGTGCATAGCAGAGTCTTGTTCTCTGAGCTCCCTGACCAGTAGAGGGGGTCAGTTTTATGGCTGGGTGTATGTGTTCTTGCGATGGAATGTCTTTGTTTCCTGGGGTCGGGAGACAACAAAGCTGAGGGGATAGTGTTAGGGGGGTAGTTTTATTGCTGGCTGTGTGAGCTAGTTCCTGTTTTAACAGGGGTAGGTAAGATGACTTGAGTCAGGCGGTTTGGCTTGGCGCTGTATAATATATGAGCTATGTGTATGAATGTTTACATATATATACATATATGACATATGGTCCTTGACTAGTCTCTCAAAGCACTTCATGATGACGGAAGTGAGTGCTACGGGCGGTAGTCGTTTAGCTCAGTTACCTTAGCTTTCTTGGGAACAGGAACAATGGTGGCCCTCTTGAAGCATGTGGGAACAGCAGACTGGTATAGGGATTGATTGAATATGTCCGTAAACACACCGGCCAGCTGGTCTGCGCATGCTCTGAGGGCGCGGCTGGGGATGCCGTCTGGGCCTGCAGCCTTGCGAGGGTTAACACGTTTAAATGTCTTACTCACCTCGGCTGCAGTGAAGGAGAGTCCGCATGTTTTCGTTGCAGGCCGTGTCAGTGGCACTGTATTGTCCTCAAAGCGGGCAAAAAAGTTATTTAGTCTGCCTGGGAGCAAGACATCCTGGTCCGTGACTGGGCTGGATTTCTTCTTGTAGTCTGTGATTGACTGTAGACCCTGCCAAATGCTACTTGTTTCTGAGCCGTTGAATTGAGATTCTACTTTGTCTCTGTACTGACGCTTAGCTTGTTTGATAGCCTTGCGGAGGGAATAGCTGCACTGTTTGTATTCGGTCATGTTACCAGTCACCTTGCCCTGATTAAAAGCAGTGGGTCGCGCTTTCAGTTTCACGCCAATGCTGCCATCAATCCACGGTTTCTGGTTAGGGAATGTTTTAATCGTTGCTATGGGAACGACATCTTCAACGCACGTTCTAATGAACTCGCACACCGAATCAGCGTATTCGTCAATATTGTTATCTGACGCAATACGAAACATATCCCAGTCCACGTGATGGAAGCAGTCTTGGAGTGTGGAGTCAGCTTGGTCGGACCAGCGTTGGACAGACCTCAGCGTGGGAGCCTCTTGTTTTAGTTTCTGTCTGTAGGCAGGGATCAACCTGCCATACCTGCTGGAACGCGTGCTACGGGTGGGTGTTGTTATCGTGACCAGTGAGTAGATACTTTCTGCTCTTTGCACACCAGTATTTCTACTTGCACATCATCATCTGCTCATCTATCACTCCAGTGTTAATTTGCTAAATTGTAAATACTTCGCTACTATGGCCTATTTATTGCCTTACCTCCATTTGCACGCACTGTATATAGACTTTCTTTTTTTTCTTCTATTGTGTTATTGACTGTACGCTTCTTTATTCCATCTGTAACTCTGTGTTGTTGTTTGTGTTGCGCTGCTTTGCTTTATCTTGGCCAGGTCTCAGTTGAATATGAAAACTTGTTCTCAACTAGCTTACCTGATTAATTATAGGTGAAATTTCAAAAAATAAGAAAAAACAATTGCTTTCCCAGAAAGGGGATGTAGCTCAGTGGTAGAGCGCATGCTTCGCATGTATGAGGTCCTGGTTTCAATCCCCAGCTTCTCCATAAAATTCTTTGCAATGGCCCATCACCTACTTTCCAGAATGTTGAAATTCTCAGCAGGAAGCAGAGATGTGGCAAATGATTTGCTCTTGTAATCTGAAGAACATGTGTTCAATCCCTGTTCGTACATTTATGTAACAGAAGTGGCATGGTTGCCAACTTCAATTGCATCATTTTCAAAAACTGAAGTTCATGGGTTAGATGACTGTCCATACTTGCTTGTATTTAGAATTGCTGCTATCATTTCATTGTAGTTTCAATGGAGTGGTGTATATAAAAAGTACATTGTATTAATATTGCATTTTATCTGCAAATAAAATTGGATCGAAGCTCAGAGGGGGAGTGCATGCTATTTTAGTATGAGGTCCTTGGTTCAATCCCAAGGTTCTCCACTGTTGGTGTTTACATACTGGAGAGGAAATGCAAAACAACGACGCTGGACAGAGTGGAATCAGGTGTATCAAAAAGAAAGTTTATTGAGTCAAAGATATCTTGTCCTGCCGTTTATCGTGCACGGACCTAAGCAATATGACTCTGTGAGGAGTCAGAAAAATTAGGCTCCCTCGCCAGAGTTTACAACAGAATGTATACACAGAATAATGTAGGTGGGGTCTCGTCGTGTTGATCTTCTGACTGGTCCTGAAGAGTTGGAGGTGGGCCCTGCTCTTAGCCAGAGCAGGAGCCCCATTGGTGCACAGCAAAGTCCTTTGCTCTTGGCACCCGACCAGTAGGGGGGGTAGAGTGTGAGTGTACAGTGCTCATGAAATGTATGTGTGTCAAGGAAGCGTGGATATTGGTAATGTCTGCTTTAGGCTCAGGTGTTTCCTGTCTTTGCAGGAGTGCATGTAGGGTTCAATGTCAGTGAGATAGCTTGGCACTCTAAGCTCGTTAGTGTTGCAGGATGATCTTTGTAGTTTACAGGGGAGTATATTTGCGTGATGGCAGCTGTGTGTCCTTCGGATAATCATGTTATTGCACGTAGGCTCTAAACTTGACTGAGGACACTGGGCCCAGAGTTATCTGAGGGCATCCGGTTTAACCAGAGCTTTGGTCTGCTAGTAATGCTTTCTATTAGATTATTTATATAACACCACTGAGTATTTGTGTGCCAAATTCACATTACACAACTCCTACTTTCCAGAATGTTGAAATTCTCACAGGAAACAGAGATGTTATTTGTGTGCCAAATTCACATTACACAACTACTACTTTCCAGAATGTTGATAAGTATCTTGCAGCATAGAGTGGCATGGTGCCAAGCGGTAAGGTGTCGGTCTGGTAAACTGAAGATCATGGGTTCAAATCCCATCCGTGCCTTACTGAAAGATAGCTAGTACCATGTGAAGGTTCTTTCACTGGAGGACTTTGAAGAGAAAAAAAGATTTCTCAAAATGTCAACCCTGCTATTATATAGTAAGGGGATGTGCCTCTATGGTAGAGCTAATAATTGAAATGCGTGCACTCTGAAGTTAATCCCCAAATTTTCTGATGAGTATATTTAGTTGTGAAATTAGCTTTTGCACGACTCTACTTTCCAGAATGTTGACATTTTAAGAAGGAAATAGATGTGCTAAGTCATCTGTTTTTGTAAACTGAAGCACATGGGTTCAATCCTGGGTTCAAGCCTTGTTCGACGTTTATGGAAGCTAGATGATATTATGGAAATGTACTTTCATTAGAACAGTGTAAAGAAAGGGTCAATTGTATTGATATGGCCACTACGACCTGTATGCTCTAGTCGGCTGGCCCTCGCTACATATTCGTCGCCAGACCCACTGGCTCCAGGTCATCTGTAAGTCTATGCTAGGTAAAGCTCCGCCTTATCTCAGCTCACTGGTCACGATAACAACACCTACCCGTAGCACGCTCTCCAGCAGGTATATCTCACTGGTCATTGGAAAAATTGCTGAAGCTGGAGACTTATATTTCCTTCACTAACTTTCAGTGTTGCCAACTTAGTGACTTAGTTGCTGTATTTACCAAGTATTCAGACCCCTCTAGCGACACAATTTCAAAAACGTGACAAATCTAGCTACTAGATTTGCGACAAATCTAGCTACTTTTTCTGGTGTTATTGGAGACTTTTGTCGACTCTGAAGTGAAAGCACGTATCGTTCTTACTCATCTCAACGAGCAGTGGGTGCTGGCGTGGGCACCATCCCCGTGCCAAAGCACTCACAGGCAGCCTAGTCCTCGCACAGCAGTCCCTTCCAGCTGCAGTCAGAGCAGGATATGTTCACCCCTCCGCGCCCAGATTGCAAATGAATCGCGCATGTTAGAAGCCGCCGCTGGCTGATCCCTCCCTGGCTTACATTAAAAAAAACACAATTAACCTGAATTAGGGCCAGACTAGTTCCCATCATTTTCTCACATTTGCCATTGAAAGTTTTTTTCTATTGTCTCTTTTTGGTCCATTTAGATTGTTAATGTAGATTGTATCGATTTTTTTTTTAAATGTTATGGTTAAAAATGTTAATGTTTTACTGTGACTTGTTGTAGGCTCCTAAGTGGACCATAAGGTGAAAAACCAAACCACATTAAGAAAACTAACCTGAAAAACAAAAAAATACAACAAAAAAATACAACAGAGTGTCTCTTTTGGGTCACTTTTGCTGGTCCCAAGCCCGGATAAAGGAGGAGGGTTGGAATTGTGACGCAAAAAAAAAAAAAAGCATGAATCGACAGAAGAAAGTTCATTTGTCATTCTAAACATATTTAGGGTGTTCTTTACTCACTTCTTGTCTCTCCCACGGCATTATTCCTCTCTCCTACAGCTTCCATCACAATTACATGATCATGGCCAATTATGCAAATTAGGAGATGATGTAATTTCGTGACTTCTAGCGACTTTTAGGACAGCCAATAGCTACTTTCCTTACTGAGGAGTTGGCAACACTGCTATCTTTAAAAATCAGCTA
This sequence comes from Oncorhynchus tshawytscha, assembly GCF_018296145.1. Taxonomy (NCBI): domain Eukaryota; kingdom Metazoa; phylum Chordata; class Actinopteri; order Salmoniformes; family Salmonidae; genus Oncorhynchus; species Oncorhynchus tshawytscha. The sequence goes on from NW_024608000.1 coordinate 36,458, forward strand.
TCTGAACAGCTAAACGATCGCTGCAGCTGTACATTGCCCATCTGTAAATAGCCCACCCAATCTACCTACCTAATAGCCATATGGTTTTAATTTACTTTCTGCACTTTTGCCCACCAGTATTTCTACTTGCACATCATCATCTGCTCATCTATCACTATCAGTGTTCATTTGCTAAATTGTGATTATTTCGCTACTATGGCCTATTTATTGCCGTTTGTTCCATGTGTAACTCTGTGTTGTTGTTTGTGTTGCACTGCTTTGCTTTATCTTGGCCAGGTCGCAGTTGTGTATGAGAACTTGTTCTTAACTGGCTTACCTGGTTAAAGAAAGGAGAAATTTAAAAAAACAAGAAACATTTTTTTCTTTCCATGATAGGGGGTGTAGCTCAGTGGTAGAGAGCATGCTTTGCATGTATGAGGTCCTGTGTTCAATCCCCAGCTTCTCCATGTTTTTTTTGCAAAGACCCAACTTCTACTTTCCAGAATGTTGAAATTCTATGCAGGAAACTGAGATGTGCTAAATCATTTGGTCTTGTAATCTGAAGAACATGTGTTCAATCCCTGTTAGTACATTTATAGAACAGAAGTGGCATGGTTGCCAACTTTTATGGCATCATTTTCAAAAACTGAAGTTCATGTTTTCGATCCCTGTCCATACCTGTTTTAAGAATTGCTGCTATCATTTCATTGTAGTTTCAATGGAGTGGTGTATATAAAAAGTACATTGTATTAATATTGCGTTTTATCTGCAAATTAAATGGGATGGAAGCTCAGAGGGGGAGTGCATGCTATATTTGTATGAGGTCCTTTCTCCACTGAGTTTGTGTGCCAAATTCACATTTGCACAACTACTACTTTCAGAATGTTGATAAATATATATACATTTTGCAATATAGAGTGGCATGGTGGCCAAGTGGTAAGGCGTCGGTCTCGTAAACCGAAGATCATGGGTTCAAATCCCATCCGTGCCTTTATAGAAAAGACTTCTGATTCCAAGGAAATTTACATTCATTGGAGGACTTTGTAGAAAAATAATGTTGTATCAATAATTGAACACAAGTTGAAGCATCTCTACAATAGAGCCACTTTTTTTTTTTTTTTTTTGTATGTGGTCCTACACTATTCCCCAATTTCTCTTTTGAGATTATTCACTTGTTTAATTAGGTTTTGCACAACTCCCACTTTCCACAATGTTAACATTCTAAGAATGAAATAGATGTGCAAAGTCATCTGTTTTTGTTAACTGAAGCACATGGGTTCAATCCTTGTTCGACGTTTATGATAGATAGCTGATATTATGGAAATGTACTTTCATCACAACAGTGTAAAGAAAAGGTCAATTGTATTGATATGGCCACTGCGACCTGTATGCTCTAGTCGGCTGGCCCTCGCTACATATTCGTCGCCAGAACCACTGGCTCCAGGTCATCTGTAAATCTATGCTAGGTAAAGCTCCGCATTACCAAAGCACTCACGCAGTAGTCCTCGCGCAGCAGTCCCTGCCAGCTGCAGTCAGAGCAGGAGATGTTCACCCCTCCTCGTCCAGACTGCAAATGAATCCCGCATGTGGGAAGCCGCCTCTGGCTTATCCCGCCCTGGCTTACATTAAAAATAAAAAAAATTAACCTGAATTAGGGCCAGACTAGTTCCCATCATTTTCTCACATTGCCATTGAAAGTTTTTTCTATTGTCTCTTTTTGGTCCATTTAGATTGTAAGGCATTTATGAAAAATAATTCTCTTTTACAAATACATTAATTATTCCATAAATAAATTATCACTGTTTCCACCCTGTTTGCAGATAAAATGCAATATTAATACAATGTACTTTTTATATACACCACTCCATTGAAACTACAATGAAATGATAGCAGCAATTCTAAATACAAGCAAGTATGGACAGTCATCTAACCCATGAACTTCAGTTTTTGAAAATGATGCAATTGAAGTTGGCAACCATGCCACTTCTGTTACATAAATGTACGAACAGGGATTGAACACATGTTCTTCAGATTACAAGAGCAAATTATTTAGCACGTCTCTGTTTCCTGCTGAGAATTTCAACATTCTGGAAAGTAGGAGATGGGCCATTGCAAAAATTCTTATGGAGAAGCTGGGGATTGAACCCAGGACCTCATACATGCAAAGCATGCACTCTACCACTGAGCTACATCCCCTTTCTGGGAATGAAACTGTTTTTTCTTATTTTTTTAATTTCACCTATAATTAGTCAGGTAAGCTAGTTGAGAACAAGTTTTCATATTCAACTGCGACCTGGCCAAGATAAAGCAAAGCAGCGCAACACAAACAACAACACAGAGTTACAGATGGAATAAACAAGCGTACAGTCAATAACACAATAGAAGAAAAAAAAGAAAGTCTATATACAGTGCGTGCAAATGGAGGTAAGGCAATAAATAGGCCATAGTAGCGAAGTATTTACAATTTAGCAAATTAACACTGGAGTGATAGATGAGCAGATGATGATGTGCAAGTAGAAATACTGGTGTGCAAAGAGCAGAAAGTATATTAAAACAATATGGGGATGAGGTAGGTAGATTGGGTGGGCTATTTACAGATGGGCTTTGTACAGCTGCAGCGATCAGTTAGCTACTCAGATAGCCGATGTTTAAAGTTAGCAGTGTTGCCAACACCTCAGTAAGGAAAGTAGCTATTGGCTGTCCTAAAAGTCACTAGAAGTTGCTAAATGATGTCATCACCTAATTTGCATAATTGTCCATGTGCATGTAATTGTGATGGACACTGTAGGAGTGAGGAATAACATTGTGGAAGAGACAAAAAGTGAGTAAAATGAAAATGTCTGCAAGTATTCAGAGGGGTCTGAATACTTGCTAAATACAGCGACTAAGTCGCTAAGTTGCAACACTGGAACAATTTTTACAATTCGTTCCAGTCATTGTCAGCAGAGAACTGGAAGGAAAGGCGGCCAAAGAAGGTGTTGGCTTTGGGGATGACCAGTGAGATATACCTGCTGGAACGCGTGCTACGGGTGGGTGTTGTTATCGTGACCAGTGAGCTGAGATAAGGCGGAGCTTTACCTAGCATAGACTAAAAAGATGACCTGGAACCAGTGGGTCTGGCGACGTATATGTAGCGAGGGCCAGCCGACTAGAGCATACAGGTCGTAGTGGCCATATCAATATAATTGACCCTTTCTTTACACTGTTCTAATTAAAGTACATTTCCATAATATCATCTAGCTTCCATAAACGTCGAACAAGGCTTGAACCCAGGATTGAACCCATGTGCTTCAGTTTACAAAAACAGATGACTTAGCACATCTATTTCCTTCTTAAAATGTCAACATTCTGGAAAGTAGAGTTGTGCAAAAGCTAATTTCACAACTAAATATACTCATCAGAAAATTTGGGGATTAACTTCAGAGCGCATGCATTTCAAGTATTAGCTCTACCGTAGAGGCACATCCCCTTACTATATAATAGCAGGGTTGCCATTTTGAGAAAATGTTTTTTTCTTCAAAGTCCTCCAGTGAAAGAACCTTCCCATGGTACAAGCTATCTTTCAGTAAGGCACGGATGGGATTTGAACCCATGATCTTCAATTTACAAGACCGAACCCTCACCACTTGGCCACCATGCCACTCTATGCTGCAAGATATTTATCTTCTATGGGTGCAGAGTGTAGATCTGAGCTGTCAGTTGGTTGAACTTAAACTGGATGTGAGGGGTGGTGGGCCCTGTGGGTAGGCATTTTAGCCAGTATACTTCTTGGGTTTCAGACAGCGTGGGCGTCGGCTGGAGTGGCATCATCATAATTCTTGCTGGGCGATCAGGTGTTGAGAGGGAGGGTTGGTGGATACTTCCACTCCACTTTCAGTAGTATTTGAGGGAACTTGATAGTAGAATAGGTGCATCCTGTGTCTACCAGGAACTGATGGGGGACACCCTCAACTTCACACATCATAGTTGGTTCAGTGTGCTGTTGAAAATGTTGTCTCCCTTCTCCTGCCGTGGGTGGTGGGCATCTTTATGGCCAGGGCATGGTGTTCCCTGCCATTCCCTGGAACTGCGGTTGGTTGTATCCTCCCTGCTGCTGTTGCATGTGAGTAGGTCCGGGGTGGTTGTATGCAGGTGCTGACTGCTGTGGGGAACTGGGTCCTGGTTGATGGTGTTGCAGAGGTGGGTTTCCCCCACTTCCCCTTCCTCTCCATTGCTGTTGCTGCGGGGAGAGTGGTTTCCTGCAATCTCTGGCAAAGTGACCGGGAATTCCGCAGTTATAACACTGGTAGTTTCCCCCTCTGTGTTGTCCAGTGTAGGGACCCCGTTGAGCCCATACTGGCTGTTGTTGTTGCAGGATATACTGCTGTGGGGGAGGGTATTGGAGTGGTTGGGCCCCCCTAGTGGCAGTGAGTGAGGCTGCCTGCTGTTGGATCATCTGAGAGACAGTCTGGGCCACTATTTGGGAGATGTCTGTTTTGGTGCCTGACTCCTTCGTTTCTTCCGCCACCATCTGTTTCTTAGGTTTTTCTCCTTGTTGTGCTTCCTTCAATTGGAGTTTCAGGAGTTGTACCTGGAGGGACTGCACCTGGCTCTCAGCACCCCCTCTTTCCTTGTTGTGTTGGGATACATGGTGGTGCACATACGTATTGAATTGGGTCAGAGGAAGTGCAATCAACCCCACTGTTCCTCTGAGTTTGGTTTTAACATCTCCAGGACACCCGTTCACCACCATTTCCTTCCACATGCTGAGTGTGGTATCAGTGTGATCGAATGGTTCTTCGTGTACCGATCTCCATGTGGTCTTAGCCCTGTCCAGGTATGCTGCAGGTTGCTCACCTAGGTTAATTATATAGGAGGATAAGGTGGCATGGTTTCTTTCTGTAGGGTATGCTCTCCGTAGAACTTCCCATAATCTGGTACGGAAGTGGTCTATGGGCAGTGTTGGGGCCCGCCATCCAAGGTCAGCTGCTGTCATGAGGGCCTCCATGGTTCCGTGGTCGGTGGCTCTTGCTAGAAGTGCTTTCATGTCTCCTAGGCAGAGTTGCAGGCCTGACGTAAGTGTCTGCAGTTGAAGTAGCCACGCTGAAGCTCCTCCATGTAGGCTAGGCATCTGTTCCATCAGTGTTGTTAAATCAGTCATTTTCCAGGGCTGGTACTCCAAAGTGTGTGCATCACCTGGTGTCGGTCGCAGGGGTACTGTCCTGCCATCTCCTGCTCTCGCTCTCTTCTATCAGCGATTCTGGAGGACCGACGGAGTGTTTCGGGACCCTATTGACTCAGTGACTTCGGTTACTGTTCCTCTCATTATGCCTTCTGCACGGTATGCTCCCTCTCTGTTGTTATCTTGGTTAGCTATAAGCTCCCTGAGTTCCTTAGCTCGAGCTATTGATGATTTCAGCAGGTCCTGCATCTTAGTCACGTTTGGAGCTCCCATCGGAGCTGGGGTGAGCACCATGTCAATTTCTTCTTCGTTTTCGATATCCATGTTCTGATGACAGTCCTCCCTATCCGTCTGATAGAAGTGGTTTGAATCTAATCTTGTTTGTAGGTGTCCTCTGGTTTCAGAGGTGAGCGAGTTCACAGAGGAGCATTGCGGCCTCCCGTTCCTGGGGGTTCCCAGTTTCGAGCTGTTCACATACAATATGGCCACCCGTTATCCCCAGTGTCATTTCTCCTTTTAACTCCCCTTGGTCTATTCTCAGAACTGGAGCCTGTATTGTGGGAGGTGCCCTGGGCAGGAATGGGTTGTGTGACGGGCTCCTGTGATTTTGTCCCTTTGAGTATGACGGGGGCTGAACTGCCTCCGTTGTCAATTGTGGATATAGTGAGGGAGAAACGGCCTCAGGGGGAGCCGTGGGCAAGTTCTCAGGCGGAGCTTTAACATCCCCCTACGACACAGAAGCCACGCACATCATATCTGGTTTGTTTTTGGGCTGCATCCTCCTACACACTTCTATAGCCCATGTTCCTACATTCAATTCTGCTTCTGCCAGCTTTCTCTCTCTCGTGCCTACTTTTTTGAACATGTGTATCTTGTTTCTCTCCGTCTCACTCGCTTTTGCATGCTCTACTGCGTCCTCTAGTTCTTTTTGCATATCTTGGAGTTTCCCCCATGTAGGGGGTTCCCCGCTAAAGTAACCTGCTTGTGTCCATTTTAGCCTTAATCCTTTCCACACTTTCTCCACTTTCCGATACTGTTCTTTACCTCCCGCTCTGTCAATCATACTCTGATCTAAATATTCATTGAATTTGAGTTTGGGCGTGGTGGCTGCAGACATTTTATCAGTCCTATAATTTGTATACTCGATGCGGAGCGCGCGCATGTCTACACTTTGTGTAGCCGTTAGCGTTGAGGCTAATGATAACCTTCTTGTGGTAGAGAAGGAAAGGCTTCCCACAAAAACCTTCTCAATCAAATGTTAACTGCAAAGTAGCCTATGCCAGCCTGGCAGAATTATATCATGATTATTTGCATCAATCCAGTGGCCATTTGTTTTGCAAACTCCGCAATCACATGAGCGCTACAGCAACACCGCTTAACAAAACAAAGGTCTCTTCCTGGCGCACACTTGCCTAAAAAAGGGTAACTACACCCCAAAATCGATATGTCTTCCGTTTTTCCCAGACCTCAAAAGTGGTTTCCTGCTAGGGTTTTAAATGTTGTCGTGGACATAGAACATCTAATCGTGTTATATTTCTATTAAAAAGGTGTACTTTTGAGAGCGAAAACCTGCAGAAGCATGGACAAACAGTCAACGGGGAATAGGGGGAATATTTTTTTTTTTTTTGGGGGGGCAATCAGTCAAAACATTGAAGGGGATTTTACAGGGCCCTAATGGACTACAGACATTGACAGTCTCCTAGCCTAAAAACAAATGCTGAATGCACTGCCTAGATTTTGAGGTAAACGCATTGTCCATTATTTGATTTGATCAGGGCAGGGCAGGGAAGCACTAACAAACTGCATTTAGTCCAATAAAAGACACAACATTATTAGGGTGATAAATAAAAGGGAGTTGCTCCACGCATGACACAAGAGAACCCTCTGCTGGAGCAAAAAGCTTACAGCACCTGGTATTACCAGGCGGTCTCCCATCCAAGTACTAACCAGGCCCGACCTTGCTTAGCTTCTGAGATCAGACAAGATCAGGCGTACTCAGGCCGGTGTGGTCGTAAGCGAGAAACTATATCTTGGTGCACTATGTAAAGTGAAAGTGAGTCTGATTAACAGCTGTTGCATTTTCACCATTTAGATAAGCATCTTTGTGTCACTCAAAAAGTGGAAGAAATTGCATATACTGCAGCCATAATTTTGTTGGATGAAATACAAACTAACCTTGCTTACTTATTTCAAAGCAAGGGCACATATTTCAGCCTTGTGGGAATAAACGGACAAAGAGTTGTCCACAAGGCAGTGACAAAAAGCTTACAGCACCTGGTATTCCCAGGAAGTCTCCCATCCAAGTACTAACCAGGCCCGACCCTGCTTAGCTTCCGAGATCAGACGAGATCAGGCGTACTCAGGCCGGTGTGGTCGTAAGCAAGAAACTATTTCTTGGTGCACTATGTAAAGTGAAAGTGAGTCTGATTAACAGCTGTTGCATTTTCACCATTTAGATAAGCATCTTTGTGTCACTCAAAAAGTGGAAGAAATTGCATATACTGCAGCCATAATTTGTAGCACAGATTGTTGGATGAAATACAAACTAAACTTGCTTACTTATTTCAAAGCAAGGGCACATATTTCAGCCTTGTGGGTGGTATTCCCAGGAAGTCTCCCATCCAAGTACTAACCAGGCCTGACCCTGCTTAGCTTCCGAGATCAGAAGAGATCAGGCG